>NW_028258327.1:13604460-13907491 GCF_053883595.1 Heterocephalus glaber | reverse complement strand
AATTTTCTGCTATGATAGCAACTTAAAAATTTCACAAAGTAATTAATGTAAATCTGTTGGTTAACTTATCTACTGATATATTTCCAAGTAAATGCCATACCTCTTAAGTAACATGGTTTCATAAGTATATTAAATAGAATTAATATTTTTTATTAAAATATTTACATTATATTGAAGCAGAGTTTAACTTTCACTAGTGGTCCGAGATCAATTGTAATGTTAACAGAGATAAATAAAAATTACTCGTTATGCAGCAATTCAGAATAATCAAGATTCCACTTCAATTTCACATCAATCTATTACATCACATTGATCCTCATTAAATTGAATAACACCAGATTACTTTTATTCACTCAATTTTGATTCAGGAGCATGGTAATCTTCACATAGTTCTACATATATCATATTATTTTCTTTATTTAACAAATGATAATATCACTAAAACTCCAAGAGAACAGGAAATTACATAAATATAGATAAATGGAGTATTACATAGCAAATAATCACCTCCCTGCTTTCTTCTTGGGATGCAGTACAATCTATAACTCAATTGGATTTGCTCATGTGCCTTAGGCAATAGAAAGTAAGTGAATATTATTGTGTTATACAGTTTAGCATGTCTTTGCATGTCTGCTATTTACCACTATGAGAATATACTCATGCTGGTACTTATCAATGGAGGTTGGAATTGAAACTGATCTACAGTCAGAAATCAAGCCCATTCTAACCACAGCTCAAAGCAGAGTTGCCAGACAAACAGGGTTGATCTATAGACCCAAGGATTAAACAATTAAATGTTTGTTCGGTAGTGTTGGCATAGCAATAGCTGAATAATCTGCCATTACTTAGATGAATGAAAATATGAAATTAAATCAATAAACATCTATATACATCTTAATACAATATACTTCATAAGTCAAATTACACAAAGAAGCAAAGCATTTGGACAATTATTTAAAAAACACAGCTCATATGATTTCATATTGATCAAAAATAACATTTTACTTTCCTTACAATTGCTTTTACAGCATATTCCTACAAAAAACAATCTGTCAAAACAAACCTCATTAAAAAACACTTTCTTAGTGACTGCAAATCCTTACACCTTCCATTTGTGTAGATAGGACACATAAACCACAACAATTAAACTTGAAATGGGCTGGGGATTTTGCTCAGTGATTTCGCCGCCTGCTGCACAAGCAGAAGGACCCAAGTTCGATCCCTGGTACCAAAAAAAACCCCCAAACAAACAAACTTTAAATGTCTGCTCTCACATATGTATACTATTTTAAACATATCCCACATAGGAGAATTCATTAACATGAGACAGTTCTAAATCTAATTCAAAGTTGAGGAACTGATTATGTATTTGTCAATGGTAAACAGTGATTTTACTGAGATAGAGGGTAAGCTACTTTAGAAAGTCATACCAAATTGGAGAGTGGATGATTAACAAAATGTTAATTGCCTAATGCTGTAGGTAATTGAAAATGCGATAATTGACATATAATTTTGGCTATTTGCACATCACTCACTGCTTCTAATATTTGTATGTCCTTCTTATGAAAATACTGAATGCCTGGAATAGATCACTAACACAATTGGACCAACTAGAATCAGAGATGTTTAATTAACTGATGCTTACCAGTAGCTTCTGATCAGCTTAGCATTTTCATTATCATTCTAAAAATTATTTGGATCTCAGCATTTTAAATAGTAGTAGTCTCAACTAAAAAATAAGCCTGTCAAAAAAAATTGGGTTTCGATATCTGAAGTTTCACATACTGAAAATCTATGGAAATTGCCACTTCTCTTTCCTTAAGGGCCAGCCTTGATAGTGATTGTGGGCATTGGCAGCAAAAATGGCTCCCAACAATCCAGCACATTCCCTGACATGCATGTCCTACCTCCCATCAACTAAGTGGAATCTACCTGTAGGGTTCTCTAGTCTATTTGAAGTTCCAGCTAGGATTCACAACCCTTTCCCACAAATAGTACTATTTAGAGGAAAGATAAGCTGTTAACAAAACTCTTTCCCCAGTTGCAGAAATTAGAGAAATAGTAAATGGTCATTATTTTAAGGCACTATATTTTGAGCTGGTTTATCACTCAACCATAGATAACTAAAACAGTGATATAAGATATAATTCAAGAAAGACAACATTGTATCTTTTTAACCTTTTCTATGAATTATCTCGGTTCTAATAAAAGCATTTAAACAAAGTCTCCTTTTCTAGTTAAAACCCATTAAAAAGTAGTGTCTTATCATTTTAATTTTCATATTAGGATAGCTGAACTATCTCCTAATCATAATTTTTATGAAAATATACACAATTTTGAGTAGGAAAAATGAAGGGCATATATAAAATACAAATTATAAATAATAATAATATTTAAGTCATGTATTTTTAATTTGGTCATGGAATAATGAATATTAAAGGGATCATTTTATAGATTTTTTTGGCAGAAGATAATTATTTAAAATTTGAAAAATATTTACTTGAACAGAATATTTTGGTCTTCTTTGAATACTTTATCTTATGCTCAAATTTATCATAATGTGAAATAATTAACTATTCTTTCACAATAACTATATTTAAAATTGAATTATAATGAAACATCATCAGGTAGGAGGTAGCAATAAAAAATAGCATTTTAAACTTATAATAGTTTCTTTTCTTCAAAGGGCAGGCATAAGCATAATTGAGAAAGCATTTTTAAAAAACTTTATACAGTTATAACAACAATAATCTTGGTATATCAATTTTAAATTAATGTTCCCCGGGTCACTGTGTCCAACAAAGAAATGAAATTACTCAGAAGAAGTAGCTTGAGTATGTTGCTATATATACTAATTCAACTGAGAATTATTTTACCTACATTTCCAGGTTAAATAAATTCTTATGAAGTAGAAACGTCGATAAAAAACCAGTAGATCAATATTAAAACTAATTCTGTTAAAGTTTGGACATCAATTTGGAAAAAAGTCAGCATCATTCCTATAAGAGACTAGAAGTAGATTCAAACATGAAATTATGACATCACTGTCTTGATTTAACACATATATTAAATACAAATTATAGGGATAGACATCTTCACTTAGATTGCCTAGGTCAACACTCAATATTTGGAACCTCAAGAGAAATAAGTGTACTAAAAGAAATAATAACCCTCAAGTTCAGAATGCAAAATATTGGACTGACTCTAACAGGGACAAGCTCAAAGATTAAAGGGCTTTAAATGTTTCACGATAAGAAATGATCCCCCCCTTTGTAACAGTTATGAGAAAAGAAAAGGGCCTGGGCACTCTCATACCAATTGATGAGAAGAGGTAGAATCATAATATATTTGCCAGCATTCTATCCAGCATTAAAATATTCAGGATGGTGTGAGAATCCTGGGCTTCCTTCAAGCAATAAGAACCTGAGCCATAATTTCTATAGAGTAGAGTGTGAGAGTTTAAATACCTAAATGTAAATGTCTGGTTGTAGAATTCTAATTTAGGGCAAAGAACTATGTTTGGAGAGAATACCTTTGAAAGCCTCTTGGAGGTGGAAAGTGAGATTCTGAAAGCACAGTTCTGTGGGAGTCATGTGGGTGAAGGCAGGTATATTGCTATGTACTAGATAGAAACAGAAGTCTTAGGGGTATGTGAGAGAATAAGGAGAAAAAGGTGTAAAGGAGATTACTGGGCAGCCTGGCAAAAGGATAAAACGATCCAATGAAATGGCCATAAGACTTCAAGAAAAGGCACAATTCCAATGCAAAATTTTAATTTGGGAGTGTTGCTCTGCCTCCTGTCTTCACAGCCTTTAATGAAACTTTATATACACACGATACAGAGTTCTTCAACAGTGTAAGAAATTCAACACTTGGCCTATTTCTCAATGTAAATAAGAAAGCATTTGAAAGCCAAAATCATCTTTAGAAATCCATAGAAAATTTGAGGGAAACATTTGATTCTCCATAATAGAATAAAAGTTTGAAATAATTTCACTAAGATCTGAAAGAACAAATTTTGGCTGACAGCTAAATTAAATAAATTATATAATATTTGAAACGTGCTTGCTTATAAACAAAAACAAAGGCCATCAGTGTGGTCGTGCTAGGAGTAGCCATCTGGAAATTAAGAAAATTGCAGTCTTTTTGTAAGCTCAATCGAACGACATTGAGATCACTATTTCCTCAAGTCTGACAGAATACTGCAGACATAAACAGGTAAGTTAAATCATAAGTGGGTTAGGTTTGAAGTGATACTGCTGCTATTCATAAAGAACTGACAATTTTTGACCTGTGGATTTTTTAAGGTGTGGAGGACTCTTAAGTAAGTGGAAAGAATTTCAGAGTACTGGTGTATCTGGGAATATTGCTAATAATAAGACAAAATATCAACAGTAAAAACCTCAAAGAATGAATTAAAAAATACTCAGTTACACTATGAATAAAATAAATCAGAGAATGAGGGGCTATGGGAATTTTTAAATAATTTAATAACAGCAATAAAATAATAATGATATTTAATATTTTTAAATAATTTAAGGGGGTATGGGAGTTTTTGGCTCAACAACAGAGTGTGTGAATTGAATGAAAACGTTAGCAGAGAGAGTGTGTATTAAGTCACTTTGTGTTAAAGCCAAACAATTGGGGCTGGAAGAGAGGAAAAAGGGACAGCACAGACAGTGGCAACAGAGAAGAAAGACAGACTGTGGCAGGCCTGAGTAGTTTACTGCAGGAAATCTATCCCATGTCGGAAATAAAATGGCTAAATGTACAGAAGAAAAAAACAGAAAAAATTATATTCACCCACAGCAGTGAGAACAAAGAATTAGAATAATAATAACAGCTGAACAGATATGAAGTAGAAAAAAATTAAAATAACAAAAGACAGTATAAGGTAGTGGCTAAGAGCAGAAACTCTAGAACAAGTTTTCCTGGGTTCAGTTTCTGACATCAATAGTATTGGCTATTGCAGCACAGTCACATTACTTAAATGGTCTGTGCCTCAATTTTGATGAGGATACAAATAACATCTTTCCTTTCTCGTTATACATAAAGAAATAATGAGTTAATTCACATAAAACATTTAGAATGGTGTGAGCATATATAGTGAGTCTTTGATAAATGATAACAGAATATTCAACAATTATAATGGAATAAAATAACTATACAAATGAATTTACTGAAATATAAAATAACTTGAAAATTAGCAAAGTGATGAAATGGCTAGTTGAAAAATGAGGTTCACAAGGACATCTTGTGATTTATGAAAAATTAGCTCAAGAGTAAAGGACAATAAAGTAGGCTAACACTAGGAACTAAGTTTCCTCATTCAGTCCTTAGCAAGTAATCACACACAGGTGACCTTAATTCAAATCAATTCACATATTTCATGTAGATATGTCTGAATTAGTCATATATGAATAATAAAATGGCTTATAACTTTTTAGTTGTGTTGTGATCACTAAACAGCCCTCAATTCTTGCTTTGTTTGTATGCACTTTCAACTTTAAAATCCAAAATAGGAAATATTACAGAAATAATGCATCAAGCTAAATCCTTCTCACCTAGCACAGGAGAAGACCTTCTGAGGTAAAAGATGCAAGTTGACTGAGTCTCCATGCACTTTGGTGCTCATATGCATACCGATGCTTCAGCTGCACTAAGGAGAATTAGCACTCTACTTGGATTTACCTACCACTTTGCACAGGAAAGATGCTGCTCACATTGACCATTAATTCAGGCTTTCTCCGTAAACAATGATTTAGCATTACAAACTGTCTGAGACACTAAGTGTAAGATATTAGTCATTACACTTTCATAGAATAATGGTAATTTTACGTGAGAGGAGTCATCAATTGGTAGCTGTCTCACTTTATGGGCTAGGAAGGTACTTGGGTACATAAATTAATTGGAGTTTTTAACATTATACAGCCTAGAGATAAAACCAAGACAAGAAACCAGTTAGCTTTAGTCCTATTCCACACACTTTTTGACAAACCTCCCTTGCTTACAGGCTCCCTTTTCTATTTACACAGTGATGATAGTTTTCAAAGGCCAGAATTAAAGCAACAATGCCAAATTATCAAAAGGACAATGGCTACCTCAGTCATAGAAATTCTATCATGCTTATCTTGATGTTTTCTTTTTTTTTTCTTTTTTTTTTTCTTAGTACTAGTGATCAAACTTGAGACCTTGGGCTTGCGAGGCAGGCGCTGGAATCACTGAGCTAAATCCCCGGCCCAATCATGCTTATCTTGGAAGGAATGTCCAGAACTCATATCAGTTTTCACTTATATTGCACAGATTACTGCTGTGGATGTGTGTGTGTGTGCATGCGCACGTGTGTGTGCATTCATTCTATGTTTGTTTTTTGTTCAAGCGAAATAAACTTCAGGTGAGGTATCTTTTGATTCATGTTGTTCTAGTAACCACTACATTTTATGTATTTACCACATCAGGGTCTTTTCAAGAAATGCCTCATAAGTTATCATTCAAGAGGGGGATTTAAATAAAACTAATGTTATTAATAAAATATCCTTTTCTATTCTAGACTCATATTGCTATTCATTTCTTGATGTGTGTGTGTACACTTCTGTTTTGTGTCTACTGTTATCCATGTGTATTTGAGAGTATGTGTCTTTTTATGTTTCTTGATCTTGTTTTCTGTCATTGCGTATTAGAGTTTTGTGCATCTGGGAGACCAGTTATATTTTAGAGAACATGCTTTAATGGCTCTGCAGTCCCATAGAATTGTACAAGAAAAAATGATACCTTCATATTCAGAGCACAGTACTAAGAGATCTGATATGAGGGGAAGAAAAATACTTAAGGAGAGTATGGAAGAGGTTAATGGCAGAAGAAATCAAAGGCAAAAGAGGAGGTCTGTAGTGTGAAGTTGAATTCTCACGTTGAGGGAAAAGTGTCAAGATTCTATGGCAGAAGTGCTCAAGAAGGTTTAAGAAGTAATTTCTTGTAACACATTTAAAAATGTTCTTGATCTCCAATGCTTAAAAAAATCCTCTACTATCCCAAATTCACACTTAGTGTCTGCCACATATGCATTCAAGACTTAGTGGCTTTAGAGAATGAAATTATTGAGGTTATACCTGGACACACAGACACTGTAGAAAGTTAACATTATGCCAAGAGGAGGATATGAACAGAGAATAACTGACCAGTGCATGGCTTAGAAATGGAGAAAATACACATCCATTTGTCCGAAGATATTAAGGGAAGGGGCTATGGGATGTGGACGGCAGAATAACCTTTGGGTTACATTATGAGTAAGAACCTCTGCATAACAAAGTGCTAAAAGTAAAATTGTGTACATTTTCTCTTAATCTACTTCATGTTGCAAGGATAGATAAAGGCTGCAAAGAAATATAATCCTTCACTTTTTTTTCTACTGGTATAACTTCCTAAGAACTCCATTGTGAGAAAATTTTAAGTTTATACTGTATGATATTTCATATAATAATAACAGAATTTCTGGGTAAGTAAGTATTCCACTAAAAATAGTACCATGTCTCTATAGTTGCTAGAACAGTTGATAGTATTTGTGCATTAAGCGGGAATGTGTCTCATTCCATAAATCATTTATCACTTCTGCAGTGATCTAACAGTTCATAATCTTAAGCAAATAAAAATGAACATCTGTCTATTCTCTGGACAATTGCAGGCATATTCTGACCCTCAGCTCTCCTCCAATTTCATTTTTTGGTTAAAACCAAGAAAATAAAAGTTTATTTTGGTCACTTTCAGTGTTTTTCTAGTATTCCTTTAGATCTTTATCTGCAAAAAACTGTTACAGAACTCTACATGTAGATGTGACAGCCCTGAAGTATATTTCAGAAAGGCACAATCTTTTATTCAAGTAGATGAATTAATGTTTTACCCTTGGCAAAAGAGTATTCTCAATTGTGCAAGATTTGCTTTAAGATAATATTTCTGAGTAAAAATAATCACCATAATATTTGACCACTGAGATTACTTTAAGCTTAACCTGGCCTCAATAGGGTTCCTGTGAAAGAGTTATCAAAGAGAGGGAAAGGCAAATCAGTGTGCTGAAAGAGTGACATTTTAGAGAACAATCATACCACCTCACTGTGCCTTCTGTTCTAGAGAGAGTTTCCCTTAGCTATTTAACTGGGCTCCTGGAACTTAAATGTGCATAGAGATCACATGGAGGTGGTGTGAAATGTAGATTTAACTCAGCTGGCCTGGGATGGAGTCTGAGGTTCTGCATTTTTAACATGCTACCAGGTGTTGTCAGTCCATGGACTATATTTTCCTAGCAGGCATTTAGTATATCTGATATTTTATGAGACTCTTAGTTACTGTGGAAATATATATAACCACGGTACTTAAGCGGTGTATAGAATAATAAAAAGGAAAGTTGATCTGTGTATAAATATAGCTCATGTATTAAAATTAATAGTAATCATTGCATTGAGGACTTGAAGATGAGGATTTTTTTTTTTTGAAAAAGGCTTTTTCTGCTCAACGTAGTAAAGGAATAAGTGTCACTTTGTGCTCTTATCAACCAATTTTCACTTTTATTTGTCATCACATCTTTCTTTCTTTTATTAATTATATTGGTACATTTAAGGTATACAATATAATGACATTCATCATTGATGAGGATAGTTTTATGGGGCAGTGGCCTACACAGTCTCACAGGATTTTACACTTAGAAGGGTCTACATTTGGTTAAATGTTCGTTCAGTTGTTGCTGTCTCAAAATTATTAAGTTTAGAGCAAAGACATTTCATTTTCATTTTGTACTGGACTTCACAAATTGCACAGCTATTCTGGGTAACGATAACATCCGGGCATGAGAAAGGGTGAAATTACCTCCCAGTGAGAGGAGGAATAGTTCCAAAGACAAGATGTATTTGAGCAGTACCTTGTAGAATGGGAAATTCTGACCAGAGATATATATGGTTAAATTATGGGGGAGAGCAATCTGGACAGGAGGTTGCTACAATCAAAAGAATGAAGACTAGAAGGATGGCATGTGGGAGGAATGGCAAGTAGTTTAGTCTGAAATGGCAAGTAGTTTGGTCGTAAAATGCTGAGCACATAAGAGGCTCTCCATAAATTTTTGTTCAATGAAGGTTGGCTGAATGAGTTTCCCAGAGATCCACAACCCGTCTCCATTGCCAACCCAGGAGAAACAGAGTCACCACTGTGTTCCACTGGAGCAAGGACTGTGGCCTGCACTTTCAGAGGTGTAAAAACAGAGACAGTCAAGAGTGAAGATTCAAATAAGGTTCATTAACAGATATGTTTCCCAGCCCTGCAAAATGGTAAGCTGTAACTTGTCACCAAATGTTCCCTAAGTGATGAGGGTAGGATGGTGCTTTCCTTTCCATTTAAACACTACATTTCAGTTTCCATACATCGGAGTAAATTTTATTTTATGTTATGGATATTTTAAATAAAATACTTATCGAAACAAAAAAGTTTTGCCTTTGAACAAAATTAGAAGCCGAGCTTTAATCATTACTGTGAAGCATAATTTAAATACAGGTAAATAAGGATCTATATAGGAACATCTGTTCATGTTACATGCAGAGAAACTCATGTACAGCGTGAAAGGATGGACATAACTGTGGGACTGTGGTAGAGTAGCACAGGAGTTTACTCATTTTCCTCTTTAGTAGAAGTGCATAGGTTTACATCTGTTTCTATATGTCGCGTCTACAACTCCAGGCTATTTCAAAGCCTACAAGTCTGAAATCAGTTACTCTACGGGAAGGTGTACAGCTTGCTAGGGCTTTAAAATTAGTGTCTGGGGTTCCCAGATGTCACATGGAGAAATTGATCTCCGAGACACAGTGCTATTTTGCCTCTCTGCTCTTTAGGATTTTCTGGGCTCCTCCTCCATTCCTGCAGCTACAGTTTACGTGGATAGGACAAGAGAATGACAGGGGTGTATCACCCAGTTAGTCCCCACTTGAGATGCTGAACTCACAGGCAGAATTTCATTATGCTGCCAACACAATACCATCTCCAGGGCCAAGTCTGAGCCAACATTCCCCTTGAAACCAAGAGCAAAATCAACAGGCATTACTCATGAAGCACATCACAACAATGGAATATGCCCTTGATCCCCAAATTCCCTCTGCCAGGGACCTCACAGGTACTTTTGCACAGTGTCACAGATACTGAGAGGATGTTAGTTCTTACATAAACTAGGTCCAGTGCTTTGAACATGATACATTAATCCAGCTTCTTTTTTGCCTTTATTTTGTCATTAGTATAATTGTATCATTTTCCATATTCCTAAAATAACTTCTCAAAATAAGACCTTAAAGGAAAACAGAGTTCATCAAAAGGCTTTAAGAAATCTCAAATATTTAACCTTACAGTTTCTTTCTTTCTCACAGAAGAAAACAACACAAAATCCTAGTGGTATGGAATGAAGCAAACTTTTATTTTTTAATTCCAGAAACACAAGTTTGTCTGGAAAATATATACCATCTAATAGATACTTTTAACTCACAGATCTAGAGATGAAATACTACTGAATTGAAATAAAGATGAAAAAGTCTCACTTAAAATTTATTTCTTTATCACAGAGTCTTCAACAAAAATGCACATATTCCTTTTAGTCTTCTGTTTGTTGGTTAGTGTATTACCATTTCAATCAGCAGACTTTGCTCTTATAGTATAAATAGCAGAGTGGATTTCAGAATAAATTACAAATTTGGTTACATGGTAAGATTTTTTCCTATGTTATCTATATTGGAGACCTTCATTGCACCCACTCAGAAGATACTTTCTGTATACTATATTCCTTCTGTGTTAGAGGTGAACTGAAATTTCCCAGCTGAGGAAACAGGTTCTTATACTAAGTCTTAAACAAAAATAAGACAGACCACTTTGCAGTGTTATTTTGCAGAGTGCCTCACTTTTATTCTAAAGTCTCTGGAATAGTCATTTTTCAGAGAGCACATCCCTTGCCATGGAGACATTTGCACACATAGAGGACAGACTAATATCGTTTAATTGGCAAGTCTCCATAGTCGGACTGAAGTGTGAAGTGCTGTAATTAATTGGGATGTTTCAGACAGAAAACCTATTAGCCAAATATTTTATGGAATCATGGAATAGGAGTTTCTTGCTTTGGTTATTCAATAATTAATTTCAATTCTATTTTGACTTTGAAAATATGCCAGTGGACACCAGATATGTGTCATTTTGGCTGAGAAACTAGCCAGCACTGTTACCATAGGAAAAGATTTAGGAAACCTATACTCAACTGATGTATGAAGATAGGGGATTTTAAATTTATCCTTAAATCCCTGAACACATGTAGCTATTCTTTTAATCTCTGAATTAAACCTTTTATATTTAGGGACCATAACCAAATGAAATACAACTAAGTGAAATAATTTGTACACTTCAAAAAGTTAAACAAGATGAAGCATGACATCACAATTCTTGGTTTCAATGGTGTCTAATATATTTAATTTACTTTTCAATATTAACTTTGTAATTTCTAGGAAACATCTAAAGATATACAAAGAAAGTTTAGAGGATTTTTTATGGTAATAAGATATTACATATAACATGAAAGAATTAGTAGATTTACTAATGGAGGTCTGAGGCACTCACTTGTGAAATATTATACTAGCATAGAGGAACTAAAAAAACATTTAAAGGGAAAAATTCTAATATACTAAGAAGCTAGTCACAAAAGAGCACGTATTATATTATTCCATTTATATGAAATGCTCAGAATAGGCAAATCTGTAGAGACAGAAAGTAGATTAGGATTGCTTAAGGCTGAGAGGAACAGGGAGGAGAGAAACAATGGCTAAAGGTATGGTTTCTTTTTGTGGTGCTGAAAAAGTTTTAAAAATTGCCAAGGATTATGGTTCCACATATCTGTACTTGTGCTCAAAATCATCGAATTGTAGACTTTAAATACATGAATTTTATGGTACACGAACTATTTCTCAAAAAGTTGTTCACTAAAAAAGTCATTAACTTATATACTCTATTTATCATTTACCATACTCCTCTAAACTAAGAATGTTTCTGTAACATTTAAATAGTATATGCATCTGGGTGTTTATCCAGTTCTCAACCTCTAGTTGGGACTGGTAAAAGTAGGTGGGAGAAATAGGAGTGACTTTTGCTCCCCAGGACTCTGATTTTAGACCAAACAGTTACATATACATCAAAGAACACCCCAGGATAGCCAGGCTAGAACAGCTGCTAACTTCCTTTGATGTCTGCCCAGTGACCTTTTCTCACATTTAGTGTCCGTTTTAGTCTGGAATATTTTTCTAGTCCATATTCCTTCTAGGAAAACTAATTCCTAGAGACCGAGGCTAGTTAACAGAATGCTTTCCATAAGTGAGAGATCTGTATTCGTCAGCGTCTTAAATATTGGACTGTGTGTATTGTCCATGCCTATTTAGGACTGAGATATTTAGCATTTAAATATTCTCTTTCTGACAGCAGATTCACTATTTATTGTAGTTGGACTGCAATTTGAAAGAGAATCTTGACAATTCAGAGCATGTTATATATGAGCTATGTCTTTTGTTTCTTTAGTATTTAATCATTCTACTGAGTTGTTCCTTTTATAATATAAATTAATTAGAGGAAAGAAATTCTCAAATCAGACAACTAGCTATTAGTTCTAAGAGATTAGTTTTAAAAAGCAGCTGAAATAATTTTGAATTTTTTATTTTTCTTGGCCCCATGTTCTGTAGAAAAATAGTTATAATCATGGTATGACATTTGGACAGTTATCAACCTTATTCTCTATTCAGGCATGTTTTCTGAAATATATTATTAAAAAACTGTTTATATGACTGATTTTATGGACCCTTCACTTAAACCCATTATTTCATTTTAACCACCCACAATATATTAAACACTGATTAAAGAAGAGACACTGCACAGGGACTCATGTGGTAAGTTTAAAGGGGCAATAAACACTCACTAGCAGCAGGTCTTCAAATGAAGTAGCTTTTCTGCACCCAAGGAAAAATTCTGATTCAGAGAAGAAATGTGATATGGGAAAAAAAGATTAAAAATACACAGATTTATCCAAATTTATGGGTAGAGATCTAGCTTAATGGAAAAAGGTGGATTTTGAGCAATTCAGCACTTTTTGGCCAAAATACATTATGCAGATAGCATCTTGGGAGCCTAAATAAATTTATGCATCTATTCCAAGTAGATTTGTGTAAAACAAGAAAGTATCCAGGGATTTCTTGTGGTATAAAGTCACATCACATTTCCCAGTTCAGTGCTTTGGAGGAATATTTATGGGAAGAGTGAATGAACTCATGTTTATTATCCCTTTGCTTCCTTTAGTTTTTCATGGCTATAAGTGCTTATGGTTATAGAAGGTAATCAGCAAGAGAAATGTGTTATAACACATTAATCAATGGAATCAAACAGCACATATATTTACTCCTCAAACGTATAGTGCTTTGTCCTAAGAGAAAATTAAAAAATGGAATATGTTGATCATTTTCTCTTTAGTAAATTGCAGGTAGGCTTCTAATGCGGCTCAAGAAATAGGTACATTATTACCTGAAGTCACTGTTCATTTCTCGATTCTTTCCAAAGCCTGGCAAAGTAGATCATCTATCAGAAGTCTCAATAACCAATCTTTCCTCTCTTCAACATTCAGTACCCTTTGATACTTAGTCAAAGTTTGTTTTCACAAGTAAACATAAAACTCTATTGGGGCAGGATCGTTTTCACTTTAGCACTCTTTAAGATACAGTAGATAAATATTTCTTTAGTAAATGAATAAGGAAGAATCATGGCAGTAGATAAAGAGAAAACCTTTAAACATAAGGCAAAATTATCTTCGTTTACATATTTATTTAAAAACTGATGTGTTTCTTTCTGTGCCATGAATATACTTTGCATGATTTAACTGAATACTATTGCACCATTTCACTCTCTGTATATGTGATTGCTTCCCTTGATGGATGTCTGGTTCTTCTGCAGCTATCTAGTAAAAAGACCTCCTTAGAGAAGGGCAGCATTTAGAAGGACACTGAAGACTAAGATTTGGTAAATACAGAGGAATATTTACTCAAGATGACTGAAGTATAAAATGGTACAGCCAGAAGAACTTGAACCATTGTCCAGAAGAATACATATTTAATGAAAACATAGTTGTTTTTCTCATATCCAAGCTTAGGAAAAACAAATGCAATAAATGAGGATGATAAAGTGCAAGTGTAGGGAATGGAAAAATGAAAAGTGTAAAGCAAGGAGGAAGAATGGTTCCCAAACAGGGACTTAATCAGCCAAGGAACAATGAATCATTCTTTTTATATAATATCCAATAAACTAGCACTAAGGCAGAAGGGAGGAGAGAGAATGGGAATGAAAAAAGAATTAAGATGTGTTATGTACACGTACCAACTCTCCACAATGAACATGACCATTATGTACTGCAAACAGATACTAATAAAAATAAAAAAATTTAAAAAGATGCCACATCTAGCTAGATGATAAACAGTATAGATTCTGCTTCATTTGTTTGAATTTCTTGTACTTTACACAGTCACTGAAGATATAGTAGATACCAATATGTGTTTATTGAATTAATAAAAGAATGGATAAATCTTTCAAAATGCAGATTGTTTTGTCCTTTTGGTTCTACTGATTTCTTTTATCTTACAATGAGCATGTTTCCAAAACAATTTGATATTGTGAGAATCATGAAGATTATTGTCAAAGCAATTAGCAACTGTGATCCAAATGCCTTGTATGAATAGAAAAAAATCATATTAAGTTTTAATTCAATGTATAGGTTTGTTCAAGAATGAAGTGGAAACATAAAATTAAATTAATTGCATAGATTAACTTTCTAGGCTTTACTTTATGATTTCATCATTATAATCATTTGCTAATTGATGCAAACTAGTATTCAAGTATTCAATACACAGCCATCCTTCCACATTTCTGGATTTTACATCCAGTAGTTCAAGCTACATACAATATTTAAACATACAGAGACTGTCTTTTGGGCCGGGGATATAACTCAGTGGTTCTGGAGCCTGCCGCTCAAGCACAAGGTCCCGAGTTTGATCCCCAGTACCAAAAAAAAAAAACCAAAAAAACCCCAGAGACTGTCTTTCAATTCTTATTTTCTCTAAACAATACAAAGGAACAATTATATACATACAATTTACATTATATTAGATTTTATAAGTAATCCAGAGATGACTTAAACTACAAGGGAGAATGTGCATAGGTTATATACAAATACTATGCCATTTTCTATAAGATGCTTGAGCAGCTCTGGATTTCTGTGGGGAAAATCCTAGAATCAAACTCCCATGGATATTAGTGAACTACTGTATTTATTTTCTGATAATGTATTGTTTTATCCCAAAAGACAATTAAATGTGGATTATGTTGTACAATTCACAGAAACTTAGTAGATAATACTATTCATTTTGTTTTGTTCTTTCCAGGTATTCTCATTTTCTACTTGATATCTCATCAGTAATAACCTTGATCTATGACCAATAGAATTACCTTTAAATATTAATGATTACATAAATCTGTATTTTGTGACTATATATTTATGTAGTTATAGTTTTGTGAAGCCTGTAGTCAATTCGAATTGATAGTGAAGACATTTCTTTCAAAATTAATTTAAAAATTTCCTTTTAAAATGTAGTTACTTGAACTTTTGCAAAGAGGGTATAGTATATTTCAAATTACAAGAGAAAGATGAGGAAGTACCCACAGCCTGGATATCATTAAGGCAGAAGAACAGTTTAGCAAACTTTAGTTTATATATGTCTATATATAAGATAACCAGGCTGCTTGTTGGCTTCTGCTAAGGTTATCAGACTAGACAATAACCACAAGAAAGACCTTAGGTACTTCTGTATCAAGGGCTGTTCTCCTCCTGTCACATGCAATCCAATGTCCAAGTGACCATATGACTTTTTAAATTTTACATTGGAAAATAAAAGCAAGCAGAAAAGAATGTAATGCTGTGACTTTATCACTGTTGAGTAAAAGAAACAGGGAGTATAATTGGGTGTATGATCATCCTGACGCAGGCAGGTTTCCTGGAGACCCAAGGCCAAAGAAGTGGTCTGAAAAAAATCCATGGAGCTGCAACCTGTCAGGGGAGAGGGCTAGAACTCAGCCAGGGATCACATCAGTCCGTGGCAGAACTCCAAGTCAACCTGCCCACTTTGCTAGTCTCCATCCGGAGATAGAAGCAATAAAACAACAACATGATGATAAAATAAAGTAAGCAATGAATAATGGCAATAAAGAAATTTTAATTATAAAGAGGCCATATATATATATATATTAAAAGAGAAAATATATTTTAAAAGAGAAAAGAATATATAGCATATAAAAAAAATTTTGGTACCGGGGATCGAAATCAGATGTTGCACTTGCGAGGCAGGTGCAGTGTCACTGAGCTAAATTCCTGGCCCGAGTATTCTTAAGGTCTTTTACTCTAATGTTCATCACAAAATTCCTCTTATGGCTAAAAATGTGCAGAGTGTGTCTAGGAAGTTTCTATTAGCTCCCATGTATAGGTTTGACAATATTAAGTTGAATACTGGGATCAATAACTGGGTATGTGGAGAGCAGCAGTTCATGGAGCATACCAGAAAGTTTAGGACACTAAACTTTGCTAAAAGCATTGTTAACAGAAAGAGAACCATTTATTTGGGGGCTGGGGAATAGCTACTATTTGCTTTGAAAGGTAAACCTGACTATCAAAACAGAGTTCTTGGCTTTGAATAATATCTTCTTTATATACCAAAAACAATTTTATTATGTTTTGTCTGATCCCCAATTGTTATTAATGGCTAATTCTTCTAGTAGCCTACCCTGTGTTCTGGATAGATGGATATTTCAACCATCTTGAATATTTTAAATTAGAGTTAAAATGTTTTCCAAGTGCTTGCACTGCTCCAGGGCTTTAGGCCAATATCCATCAATTGCTTTGCTCTTTCGGTTGAGTGCAAGTCTCCTCCATGACAGCTTTCTGTAAATTAGAGATAAAACCTTATTCTGCTTTTCTAACATTTTCCATACAGCTTTATAACTTCTGCATCTTTTCTTTTCTTGGGCCAAAATGCATGTGAATTTGTGTTTGATTTACTATTTCCCTCATCAATTACATATTTGTTTTATATATTTATAATGTTTTCCTCCTATTAGCAAACAGATTAAAGTCACAAATTGTGTTCAGATGAAAATTTGCTTCCCATTAAAAGGAACATGTGCCTTTTAAAAAGACAAATGGTTTTTAAAACCACTTTTAAACATAACAGGATTTAGAAATTGAGATATACATTGGTTTTACCACATGGCATTTGCCCAACTTTGTGAAGCTATCAAAATATCTTATCAAATCCTATCTCATCCATTAGTTTATACTACTTACTTTTTGTGAGAAACATGTTCTGAAGCAATTCAAAGTTACAATTATCTTTGTAATTCAAATTATTGTTGTTGTAATAAGAGATAAAAATGTAACTTCCATTTACTTAAATTTAGCTTTTCTTCTTTATTAGAAGATATTCCACTTTTTAAGTGTACAAATATAATTTTCCCATTAATAGTTAAAAATATGAGTATCTTTTATTCTATAACTTCAAAACTTTCTATTGCATTTTATATAGAATTTACATTTCTATTATTTTTATTTTCATATTTAATACATGGATTTTTTCACTTATTTTTATGTTATGAAAGTAGCAGCTTCCAGTTGCTGATACTAGATCTTGCTATTTTTGTCATAATAGAGAAGCAAAAGGAAGTTTTATATTCAGGATGGACCTTAACATTTTGGACCAAAAGAATGCTGAACCCAAAGGTGAACCAATCAGGTGTTGTTTGGAACATAGGAGGAATAAAAATTGTACTCCTTGTGACCCTCTGGAATCTCACATGTGTATCTCTGAGCTCCTTAGATCCTATTGTAGGATTTATATGTGCACACTTGGCCTTCCCATTCAGCATCATCCATGATTTATGTACTGACTGCCTTACTCTTCCACTTGATGAGCCAAGCAGGCCTTAGACACTCTACAGGGAATCTCAGTCTTCTGAGGCTCTTCATACCAACAACTCCAGCTCTGACACCATTTCCTTCCTGTATTTTTTGCCATCCTTTTGAATAGTTGCACCTACTGGAAGAATTTTAAAGCACAATTTCACCTGACACTGTATCAACTGCTTTGCTAAAGTGCATTATTCCATGTACCATATCCATTCATCTTCTGTTCTTGTCTATACTAAAATGTAGACCTTCCCTAGTGCCAGATGCTTCTTCTAGATCCCTCTCATTAGGCAAAAAGAAGCCTGCAATTCCCCACAGCTGTGGCATGCTCCTCCACCCCCATTCTACTTTCCAATCTTTCATTTTTATACTATCTCTCTGTGAGGAGGAGCGCACTAATATATTCCCCCCTCTCAGCTGCACACAACTTCCTGGAACAGCTCCCAATAAAAATTCTAAAGCTTCCTCGCTTCAGCCATACAGTTTTAAATGCTTCCTCACAATAAGCAGACCAAAATACCTATGTTTACTCTGAAGAAGTCTTTCTTTCTGCCATTTGTAATTGACAATCTGATGATCTTGGCTAAAAGAAATAGGATCACTGCTCATATTTTATAGAAAAACACACAATACCTTTTAAAACTATTACCTACTAAGCCTTTAATTAAAAACAAAATCATGATGAGTATGGGGGATAGGAGAGATACAAATTTGGGACAGTGGTTGTATAAAATATTGGATGCTGAGAAGAATATTCTCTAGAATGCCAGTCACATGGAAGAAAAAAAAATGGTTTCAGGACCAATACTTAGATGTTGAGTCTAGAAAGGAGATTATTTTATGCAATTTTAAACATCTTTTTGGAGAATAACATTTGTTAATCATCCACATGTTTTATATTGGCAAGATATTTGATATTAGCTGGATATTTGATATTAGGAGATGCGTGTGAATAGTTACATTTATAGTCATCCCCAGACTTACTAAGTATTCCCCCAAAACAAACAAAGTAAAAATGGCTTTTAAAGGCAGATAAGAAATACTGGCCAAATTTAATATTACCACATCTCAGCACAGATTCCTTTCATCCCAGGAGGGTCTGTGAAATCTGACACTCTTCTGCAGTCAAGCTAAAGCAGTGTGTCCAGAATACCACCCAGCATTAGAGGACACACAGCTTCGGTTTCAGCAACCTTGACAGATGTGCTCATCTCCATTATAGAATGAAGGCACCATATGAGTAGATGCCCTTGTCCTTAGTTACTTCTCCTTTATAAATGCAAATACCAGTTTAATTAAATCATGGACTTGAATAGGCTTCCCAGAGTACAGAAATGACCCTCTACTGAAAGTATTTTGAATTGAAAACATTCAGAGGAATGCACATCTATTTAATTTAAAAAGTATTTAGAAGGTCATGTTGTCAGAAAAATCAGAGACCTATTTCAAGTCTTTTTCCAATTTTAAGCTGTGATAGATTATCCATACACAGGGAGCATGTACTTATAAACCAAAGCACAGATAGGTTTGATATGATACAGTGGTTTTAAACTGTGCTTTAATTTGCAGCTACTTGAACTACTTCCATTTTTTACAGATACTGGAAATTGGAAATGAGTCAAGCAGTAGCATGTTCCAACATATTGCTCCAAGAAACTGCACATCGGTTCACCATGTACAGTGAGAGTCTCTAGACTAATAGCCAAATAAAAAAACACTTAGCTTAAAAAATCACAAAATAAGCTACTAGGACAGACTTTTTATTAAAACCTTACTCTTAATTGAAAAAGTGATAGTCTAAAATCCTGGCAGTATTAGTTGCTAGCTTTGTGATGTGGATCAAATCCACGTCTTCTCCAAGCCTCAGTTGTCACATCTATTAAATGGGAAATATAAACCAGCAACTTGTGTGCATGATTAGAGTGTCAATGGATTGAGATGAAAGATTCTGAAAATGATAGAAAACCCTCTGATGTCTAAATTCATCACTATATTTGTAACTATTACAATTAATCAGTGAATCTGTTTTCACCAATATAATTATTTTTATAATTTTTCATATATTTTTTCAAATATCTCTTTCTCTTTATCCAGCCTTTCATTCATCAAATGTTTAATCTGTTGTTTACATTTCAGTGGTAGTTCCTTTCCTCATTATTCCCATCTCTGAGAAGTGAAAGTGACAAATAGTTGTAGAATGTAAATGGAAATAGATGCATATTTTAGATGAGATTGTGCCAGAGATAATACACTTCTTCCTGGGGAATAAAGAATTACTTCATAGAGGGTGTGATGGTTTATTTTATTTGCCAATTTGGGGGGACCATGGGGTTCCCAGATAGCTGATCAAACGTTTTTCTGAGTGTTTCTGTGAAGCTATTTTTAAATGAGGTTAACACTTCAGTAGGAGGATATGAGTAAAGCAGCTTGTTTTCCATAATGTGAGTGGGCTTCATCCAGTCAGATGTAGGTTTTAATGGGGGGAAAAAAGTGACCTTCCCCTGAGTAAGAGAATTCTCCAGATGACTGACTGCCTTTTGGGCTTCATCTTCAACATTGTTCCTACTTGATGACCTTAAAACTGAAAACAGCCTCTGCAAATTTTGACTTATATGAGGGGGGAAAGGTGAGAGAGAGAGAGAGAGAGAGAGAGAGAGAGAGAGAGAGAGAGAGGAGAATATTGCTTATATAAAATAATATTTTTGTAGTGACAGTCACATAAAAAAGTAAGTCGATTTAATGAAACATATTCAGTGAAAAAGGCTGTTTCCATATTTCTAAATATTTTGTGAAGTGATAAGACCTGAGTGTACATCTATATATCAACTTTCTTTCTTTCTTTCTTTCTTTCTTTTTTCTTTCTTTCTTTCTTTCTTTCTTTCTTTCTCTCTCTCTTTCTTTCTTTCTTTCTTTCTTTCTCTCTCTCTCTCTTCCTTCCTTCCTTTGTTTCTTTTTCTTTTCTTTCTTTCTCTCTTCTGTTTTTCTGGAGGACTCTGGAGAATAATTTAGAGTATTCCACTTGTGCTAAGTGTTAAAAATGGATGAGAATTTGAAATGTGGATGATGGGGCAAAGGATCTAATATCAGGAGAAATTAGAATGTAAGTAATTAAGAGTTAGATTATGGAAATACTCCAAGTTCAGATTGCGATGCCAAGATTTGGTGTTCCCATGGAGTGCAGAGGCAAGAGATGAATTTGGAGGAGATCATGGAAGGAACTTGTATGCTGCACAAAAGCACCTGGACTTTAACCTATGCAAAATGAGAAACCATTTGAAGGATTTAAACAAAGAAATAAGATGATTAAATTTGCATTTTTAAAAGATTACTATAGCTGCAGTGTCAGATATGGATTAGAGAGGGTCAAAGCTACTGGTAGAGAGATTATTGAACTAGTATAAGCCAGGATAATGAGGTCCTGTGCTAAGTTAGTGATGAGGGAAATGGGAATGAGATGGATATAAAAAATATGAAGGAGACAGAATCAACAAAATTTAGTAAATGGTTTGGAATGGGCATAATGTGGGTGGTTAGATAAGTTAAGTGGGTTGCTTGGCATTCAGGCTTTGAGAAGTGGATAGAACTGACAGTGTAGAAGAGGCTTGGAGGAAATGAGACTTGGTTATATTTTGAATATGTAACATTTATGACACATGGTGATCTCAGAAAAATAGGTCTAATGTGCCATCAAATATAGAAGCCAATAAGAAACTAGGGATAAAGTTGCAAAGGTAAAGATTTATTACTTATAAAAATTATGGGTGTTGAAAAACTGTAAAAAGTAAAAGAGATAATGTTGGCTAAGTCAGAGCCCTTGCTGGTTAAGAACTTATCAGGGGTGTTACAATTAGGGTAAAAGGCCTGTATAAGATGCACCTTGGAAGACAACAGATATTTAAACTTAAATACATTTTAAGACTTATTGCAGATAGTCTATAAATGTGTAGTTTGATGGGAATTTATATGCCATGATCTATTTTTCAAACTAGTGAATTATCTCCACAGTAAGTATTTTTGGAGATTAAAGCAGTTTAGAAATCTTAGATAATTTAACATGATTTAAAATTGATCCTCTTATTTAGCATCTCAGGAGACAATTACAGAATGTGACATATAGTGACTTTTTTCAGAATACATTCTCTCATCTGAAAAGGAGCACAATTTATAAAACAAATAAATGTTAAAGAATTGATCTTTAAGGTTATTACAAGTGCTAATGGTTATTACAAGTGCTAATGTCTTTTGGTTAGTACCCTTCTAATGTTCTTAAATAAGCGGATCCTTGGTGCCACCTTATTTTATTTTATTGAAAAATTATTTGGACATTTTGGCCATAATCAATAACATAATTTAAAATACAAGGATCATGTAGCACCCTATGTCCATCCTCCCATGTGACCATGGGGAAGATTCTATGACTAAAAGAACTGTAAATTTTATAGAATTTAAGGAACTGTTAGTCTCATAGAGCTGTAAGGTAGAGTTGGGTAAACTATGACTACTCCTCAAGTTTGATGTCTGGCCCATTTGTATGTAGCACAGGAGCTAAGAACAATTGTGGTATTTTTACAAAATAGTAGTGGAGGAACACAAAGAGGAAGAGTGGAGGAATAAAAATAGGAAGAAAGAGAAAAGGAAAAAAAAGAGGAGAAGAATGATGGGGAAAAGAAGGAGAACAGAGAAGAGCAGTAACCGAGGTCATATGTGCCCCATGAAGCTAAATTGTCTGTATGTGTAAACAATTTCAAGATGAAAAATAATCAGAACATAACAACAAAAATAATCCACCAGCAAGAAAATTTCCTTCTTTAATTAAGTTGATATAAGTACATACTAATTTTTATGTTTCTGTTTGTCAGAAATGTCTCCTTTGTTTGTAAGAAGAGTACTTTGCAGAGTTATCTCCAGCAGAGGGCTAAAAATTTTCACACAGTCTCCATGAGTAACCCACAGTGGAACCCACAGTTAATGCCCCACCCGGGCACAGGCATATCACTGATCAATGAAACAGTCTTACCTCTTTCTTCAACTCTGCTATGAAAACACCATGCTCCTTTCAGTATTAACCAAAGAAGAAAGCCAAACTTCCAGGAAAACCAGCATGTCAAATCATTTTTTGTAAATGTAATACGTTTCATGTTTCAATATTTTTCAAAATGTTTTAGAAAAATCAGTTCCTTTTCTTACAGATGGGAAGACAAAATTTCTTGAAGTGGTAGTTTATGGATTTCAATTTGTTTTTTTAAAAATTTTTTTGGTACTGGGGATCAAACTCCGGACCTTGCCCTTGCCAGGCAGATGCAGTGCCACTGATCTACACCCCGGGCTGATTTCAATTTGTTTTTAACAGCTTTTTGCTGTTTTTTAAATTGCTTTACACCAACTTTCACATAGCTTTGCTTTTAAATCTTTACAAAATAAATTTCTCACACACACCTCTCACTTGCTTCCTTTCTTTCTCTGTGAAGAAAGCAAGGGAGGTACCAGAAGTAAAATACACAGACACACATCTACATAGACATGTACACACACACACGCACACACACACACACACACACACACTTCCTGGTCTTGTCTCTTTCTGTTACTATTCCATGCGATCCAAGACATCATTTTTATTTTTTTCCCTAGAAAAAGATTGTTTATTCTACTCTCCACAAAAGTGAATTTTTCGTGACTTTTAAAAAATGTCTCAGTGTTTTGAAAGGAAAGTTTTTATTACTATTGAGAAAAGTATTTAAGAATCTGTGACTGAACAGAAAAAATGAAATGTAAAGGTAGCCAATGGTTGAATTCATTTAGAAAATATAGTGGTCAAATGGATGTATGTCCCACTGATTTGAGCTAATCCTAACTCAAAAAGCATTTGAATTTGCTGGATTCTTAAATTCTCATGTATGAGTTTAGAAATGATTCATTTCTCTGATTTCAAATTATTTCAAACTCAAGAAAAATTAAATTAGCAGTACTCTTGCATCATTTTTCTATTAAAGTTCACCTTATCATGTAAAGATATCAAGGATCTAGGAAGTCATACATATGCTGCAGTCGATAGTACACAGAGAATGCATGGAAGCAATAATTTTATTTTTCTTAGTCTAACAGGCTACTAACCTAATTTGTTGATGCAATTTTGCAAGGTATACACAAGCCACTTGGGCAAGGGAAATGAAATAAATCACTGAAACATCAGTCAGGAGAAACGACTTTGAACTCATGTCCCTTTGCAACAGAAAAATTTCAAACTTCTAGAAAATTATCAGAAGCTCTGGGTTTCAGGCCCTGTTGTGCTTCCCTAAACCTCCATTGAAGCTTGCGAATGGTGCTCACTCCCAGGACAGCGAGGTGGATCATCTTACTGTTTCTACAGCTGCCAGCGTATTAAATGCTGCCTGCCTCCAGGGCTGTGATCAGCGTACTGTGTCTAACCACACCAGTCAAGTGTTAGGTCTGGTGCTGGCAAAGGATCTCTGCTTCCTGGAGGCTGACAGGCTCTGATAAATACAAGTTTTCTTATTCTCCAATTATCTGTCCATCAGCCACAAGGACCCCTCCCCGACCACCACTAACCTTTTTTAGCTTTTTGTATACACTTGGTAGGATTTCCTATAGGTGTCAAATTTTTAAAAGAGATATTAGTCATGCCACCTTAAAAATCAAAGGTTTACTTATCAACAGAAAGGGAAAGCCCTTTCTTTCTTTTAAGTGGAAAGTGCACTCATCACCACCTTGAAACCTTAAATAGGTAACAACCAATAAAAACAGAGAAAATGAAGATAAATGCTTTGCACCTGTTCTTTACCATGCACTGTCTCTTGCCACATAAGAATACTAAGTCTTGCAATTTATTTTCACAACCACAGGAATGTTAATATGCATCAGTCACTTGCAAGAAATGATACTATAGACAGTACTATTTAAAAAGTGTTTAAACAATTTATTTTTTAAACATTTTACATTTTTTAAAAATTGCTGCTTTTTGAATTTTTAATGTAGTGTTTCTAAAGAGGTACTATTTTTGTATATTTGAACGTGATTCTTTTATTAGTTTAAGAAGTCTGTAAAAATTTTTGAAAGAAAATGAATTTTCCTTATATTGTTAATATTAATTCTATTTTTAATATTAATATTAATATTAAACTCCTTCAAAATATTACTCATAATATTTTGAAAAGGTAACACACACTCAAATTATATTTTTTATATAAATATATACATAAAATTATGCATAAATCTCCTTTTCACGCAACTCTAACTTCATTAACTTTAATTTCCTGGTAGCTGTGGAAATTCAAAGCTTCAAATGTGAATTGTTGTAAACTCTGAAACTACTTTTGACTTCTTCCTAAGTAATAATTAGTTGTGTGGAATTTGAAAGTGCAGATAGGAAAATATTTGCAAAGAAAATTAATTTTTAAGAAGGAAATACACAATAATGAAAAGAAAAATAAATTATAAATACCTACATATCACTGTTTATTTAATGTTCCAAAATCTTCCTAGAGCCAAAAGCATAACAGATAAAATCGTCAACATTTTTAATAGCTAGTTTTTTCATAGTTACAAATTCTAGAGAAATAAACTCTGCAAAAATTTATAATAATACTAAAGTTAGCATACAAATATTTAATATAAATTATTCTTAATTTTTCTCCTATCCAAGTACTAAGCAGGCCCGACCCTGCTTAGCTTCCAAGATCAGGCAAGGTCAGGTGCATTCAGGCTGTAGACTATTCTTAATTTTTCCAACAAAATATTTAGAGATAAAATTAAGACTTGCCTGGCACAGTCCCAGGTTTTCTGGTTCTCAGAAGGGTAAAGAAGAATTACTTGAAGCCAGAAGATCAAAGTCCAACCTATGGAAAATAGTGACAACTTTCTCAAAAGCAAAAACAAGATGCAAAAACTAAGATTTACCTTGCTATTTGATATTATGATACACAAAGTATTATGTAATTTGATGCTATTTTATATGGTAATTTCTCTAATTTTCCACAGTGACTCTGTGACACATATTAAGGTCAACCATTCTTGTCTAAAGAATACAGAAAGAAGTGTAGGTATGACTATGTGTGCTAAAATTTATCTATTTTGTAGAATTTACCTATTTCGTAGCTTTACCCATATTTGTATAAATAAAATGTCTCTTAGAGACATTCTAAAGAACTAAGAGAGTATTGAGACAGTTATGAACAGTTAAGTGGCAAATATCTGATGAAAGGTAGAATTGGGCATTTGGATTGTCCTTTTAAGCAATTTGAAATAATAATTATAAATCAATGAACATCTTTTGAGTACTTACTGCATGCTGGTAATATATTTTGAGTACTATGTGAATTTATCAGTTTAATTCCTACAACAGTATAGAAACAATATTGCCATCATTCCTAGTTTACATAAAAGAGTATTAGGTCTTAGAAGGGTAAAAGAATTGATATAAGAATATACAGTTATTCTGTAACAGTCTTTCTGACCCCAGCATTCATGTTTCTAACATTACTTTAAATAAAGGCAAAAATAACAACTTGGGTGAACAGAACAATATTTACAACCAAGTTGAAAAACCAATATGCAAAAACAGAGAAAATATTTTCAACATTTTCCCTTGAATTAGAATGTTAGCACTACTTCCAATTCTTCCTTTTATTTCAGATGTGTTCCTCATTTCATTTAACTTGATTTATGGAGACATAGGCCATATATTTTAATTATGCTATAGGTCTCACTGATTAGTACTTTTGGGAGACATTATTAAATTCATTATGAATAGGGCTGAAATGCATTTTTGTTATAAATATCTAATGTATAGAGAATGATTATAGGATGGGAGATGGGAGAATGAAAATCCAAGTCCTAACACTGAGGGGTTGCCTTATTACTCTCTGAGATCTCACTCATATCTTAGGTGATACGGTTTAACTGTTTTGTCCTCTGCAAAACTCATGTTGACACACTTACAAGAAACAACTGTTCTGGGCAATAGAGCCTAATGGGTCATGTTTTGGTCATAAAGTTTCCACCCTCCTGAGTGGATGAATGCTGCTATAATGAGAGCTGGCATCAGTGGGTCCAGTGTCTTCTGGTCTGGGGAGCAGTGTTCCACTTCCCTGGAAGATTCAGTATTCAGGCTGACATCTTAGAAATGAAACTTGGCCGTCACTAGACACCAAATTTTAACAAACCTTGATCTTGAAATTCTCAAACTTCAGAATTATGAGAAATAAATTTTGATATTTATAAATTTCCCAGTCGCAGGTATTCTGTTGTAATAACACAAAGCAGTTTAGACAGAAGGTTGCATTCAATCGCACATTTTTAGGCTTTGCCCTCAGACTGGCTCTTGCTATCATGGCATAAGAAACAAATCAATCCACTTAATTTTTTTGTAGGCCAGTATTTCTTTATAAAATCTAAATTCCAAAAGTAGAGTAGGCAAAACTTTATTCCTCTATCTTTTGCTAACAACCTTCTGCTTATCACTGAGGTTCTTTTAAAATTTTTCTATATATCCACAACTAATTAAATAAATGAATTATTGAAATCCTATATCATGGATTCTTAATTTGAGAGAAGTCTGGTGTTGTGGCTTGTGTCTAGATGTCCTCCCAAAGCCTCATGTTTTCATGGGTGGGGCTTTTCAGAAGTGGATAGATCTAGAGTGAGTCAATCTGGGATTAAGTGTGTGATGGTTAATTAATTGTGATTACTAAATTAATCCATGATTGGTTGTGTGATTACTAAATTAGTCTACTAATTGGTTTGGTATGAATAATGGGAAGGCTTAACCTGGGTGTGAGTGCCTAAGGCATGTAGCCTGGATAGAATACAAGGGACAAAAAGAAGGCTGCTGTCATCACTTGATGCTTGCTTCTTCACTGCTTTGCTGCCTTCTGCCTGCCATGAGCTGTTTCTCCTCTGCAGTGCTCCTCTGCCATGCCACTCGTCCTTGGAGCCAGTCAATTATGATCTGAAACCTCTACAAACAAAGAGCTCTAATAAACTTTTCCTCCTTTAACTTTAGGTGTAGGCTATTTTGTCTCAGCAATGAGAAAAGTAACTAAGACAGCTGGTATAATAAACTTTGTCGTCCCTTCTGTAATCGTATTATATAGATCAGTTGAGAGCATAGTACATGTACATGGAGGGGGGGGACATTTATGTATTTGGGGCCCAAGGTTGAGGATATTATCTTCTATTTGAATCTATTATAAAAAGCATAAAATATAAAAAACATGTAACATGTACAAATGTACTTCCTATTTAGTTTAAGAAATAAAGTGTTTCCAATAAAGTAGAAAACCTTTTTCTAACATTTAACCCTGAACTATAGATGTGCCACTTCCATGCATGTCTTTATATTTTTATCACATCTTTTTTTTTTTGCACTTTATTAAATTCTTTTATTGGTACATTGTATCACACCTTAATATACCTCTGAAAATGTTTAATATTGTTTACGGTGCTAGACATTTCCCAGAAAAATGATCTTTTTTTCAGTTTTCATTTTTATTAGTATATGTTTCTAATATATAATACTTGCATTTCTCATGAGGAAGTGGTAGATGCATATGAAACTTCTTAATTCTTTTTAACCCTTTGCTGCCCTCCTTCCCCCTTTATTTCTTAATCTCTTCCCATATGAGAAAGATCTGTCTCCTTACTTCTTATTGTCTACCCTTTACTTTGCTTTTTATCTATATTTTGGGTTTGTCATATAAGAGAACCCAGGCAAGATTTAAATTTGTGTGTCTGATTTATTTTCCTCCATATTATGGTCACAAGATGTATCCATTTTTCTACAAATGACTCAAGTTTATCCTTCTTTATTTAGGCTAGCAAGGGCCAGGGGTTTAGCTCAGTGTAGGCTAGTACTTCATCATGTAAAATACCACATTTGCTTTATCCATTCATCTGATGATGGGCATATAGGCCACTTTCAAGATTTAGTTGTTGTGAAATATGCTGCTAAAAACATAGGTATGGTTTTTTTTGTGTATAGTTCTAATTAATGATATCTAACAATGAAAAGATTAAAAATGAAATAGTACAGATTGAGCACTTGAGAATGTGGAAGAGGCCAAGGGAATGTATGATCATAGAAGTTAGAGATCCTCAGCTATTTTTGGAGCTGGTTCTTGTATGTGTGATGGTTATGGATTAGCATGCAGAGAGAAGAGTCAACTCCATGAAGCATGAAAGGCAAGAAGAGAGCCAGTGGTGATTCAGTGACTTGGAAACAGGAACATTTTTTTCTCATGACTTATAACTTATTGACCTTGTGCTGCAAATGGGAGCACACTGAATGATAATGAGAAATTAAGGTAGACAGAGATAAGAAAATAGATGTGAGCCCATGAGGTTAGAAAGTCAAGTTTCAATATGATATAGTTGGTAATGGGCAGCAAGTAACTACATAGGGATCTGAGGGGGAATATTATAAGAACTGAGTGTAATGTTTTGAGAGGCTGCAGAACCTCGACAAGGAAGTGAGTCATTAAGAGGGTTCATTAAGTTAGGTATCTATTGTTGAGAGCATGTGATACAGTGGAAACTATAGAAGGGATAAAAATAAGAGTTAATTGTAAAGAAAAATAGGACAGTCTCTGATTAATTTCCCTTGAAAAATGGTAAAAAAAAAAAAAAGATTAGGGTTACAACACAGCTCAATTCTCCACATTTAAAACTGAGGGTTTTCTCCTTTTAAAAGGAAATTTATATAAACTTGGACAAATATCCAAATTCCAGAAACACTTACTGGCCGATGACTCACTGACAAGATAAATGGTTGGGAATTAAAGGAAGATGAAGATAATTGTTTCATTCTATGTCTTAACTCTCAGGATTCTATAAAGGCTTTGGGATTGTGTGAGCAGGGAAGAACAACAGTAAACAAAGAGAAGGCAGAGGGTAAGTGCAGCAAGCTCTCTGTGATGCACTACTTTACTTCAACTTGAAATGAGAAGTAGGAGAAAAAGTGCTCCCACCCCTGTGCTACTACCACTGTTCAAAAGCTAGCTAATCTATAGCCTTGGTTACTTTAAAGTGTTTAATTTATCTGTGGCTAAGTTAGTCGAATTGCTTCAAGCATGACATTCTTGAGACCAAAACTCTAGGGTTTGATGCTTCTACAGAATAATTAACTTTGCTCTAACCTGCGGTCACAGCTCATATCCCAGACCCTGACAAATTGTCTTTGTTCATAAGAGGAGACCAAATGAAAAAATACTACTGTGAGAAAAATGCAAAAGTACACTCACTGGACAGGAATTGGCAATGCTATGTTTATTTATAAAAGATGTGACTTGGGTGCCCGATTTTCATTGTGCATTTAAAAAAAATGAAAACACAAACTTGTATAAAGCCTACTGTCACGTTAAATGTGTCTAAACTAGAAAAATAAAAGAATGAACTTCAAAATAAAAAAATATAACAACATAAAATGTAAACAATATAAAAATCTTATTTGCCACCATCATATATAACATGATAGAATGAGTATAACTAAATTACATAACTGATCATGACATGAAATAAACCAGTGTTTTATATTACAATATTAGAATGATTTTTGATATTGGAAGTTAGACATAGGGTTTTACCTCAATTTTCATTACATTTAACTTATTTTTCTTTATTTAGTTTTGCAAAGTAATTAGTGTTCCTTAATGTGACTAGTACTCTATTTTTCATTCCAAAGTAAATTGAAATTGTTTAAAAATTAGTTTACTGTCTTAAAATCAGATTAAAAATAAGGTCAGATAAAGTCGGGGATTTAGCTCAGTGGTTTTGCCGCCAGCTGCGCAAGCGCAAGGACCCGAGCTCGATCCCCGGTACTGAAAAAAAAATGACTTTATATTTCATTTTCATTTAGAGATATTACAAGTATTTGTGTGTCTATGTGGGAATCCTTGTTTGCATAGATTTTTTTGGCTTTCTAACAATATTTTTGTAAATTTTCCTGATACATCTTCAATATCATAGTATTTTATATATTATTCTTCACAATCATACTAATAATTTTTATAATTTTAAAACTTCAAGCAGTTTTCTATGTAACCTATTTGGTTGCCTTAAACATACAGTGAAAAGAAGCTAATGTGTGATAACTTTTTATATTATATTTTCTATAGTCAACATGCTTATGTGTATCATATTTGTTATATAATTGACTTTAACATTTTTTTACCTTTCATACAGAAATATTTATATATTGGATACATCTTCCTACCCATAATCTTAATTCATCTTCACCTCTTTTAGAATGTATATCTATCAAGTTTGAAAATGAACCTTAGATTTTATTCAAAATGTTTTAATATACATATATACATATTGCTATAAATATAAATATTTGCACATATATCCTAATATACATATATAATTATTAAGCAATAACTTCTATCTTCCATTTTCTCAAATCTCTAGTGAAGGAGGCAAAATAAAAACAATGTTCCATATGCATGTGAACATATTATCTTATCAAAGTCATTGTTAATTAACTTAATCAAAAGAAAAACTGCATGTAAATGAATTTAGGAGATTATAGTTTATATGGCTTACACAAAGAATCATGGTGGTCAGATCTAGATGTGGATAAACTAATGTATAGGTCAGTAAATATATTTCTATAGGTATTCAAAATAAATTCTTTTTTATGATAGTTTTAAGTTCGTAGAAAAAAATACAAAGCAGAGAGTATCCATACACCTATATTAAATTCTCTTAGTATTACTTATGTTTGTAAAATACATTAGTACATTTTTCATATTTCCTTAGCTATTACTATCATTTAATGTTCTTTCCTTTCAGAATCTAATCTATGATATCCCATTACATTTAATTATCATGGTTTTCCTTCAGGTTGTGACTGTTTCCCTGAAATTTCTTTATTTTTGATGGTTTTGATAGTTGTGAGAAGTAGTGGCCAAATATTTTATAGTATGGCCCACAACTGGGATTTTTCTGCTGTTTCCATTGTAGTTTTATTAGAGTTACAGGTGTTTGAAATGAAGATCACAGAGTATCATTTTTATTATATCTTATCAAGGGTACAGGCCAAGAGTTCTGCTGACTTTGACCTTGATTACCTGGCTAAAGAAGTCTATTCATTCACTAAGGCTGCCATAACAAAGTATACCAAATATTAACATGCTAAAACAAGAGGAATTTATTGTCCCCTGGTTCTGGAGTTCAGAAGTTAGACATGAAGGTATCTTTAGATTGAATTTCTTCCAAGGACTGGAGGAAAGGATCTGTTCCATGTTCTCTCTCCTAGTAGCTTGTGGCTTCCTGGAAATCTTATTATCCCATGAGTTGAAGATCCAGCACTGTGGTCTCAGCCTTTATTTTCACATAAGAAACAGAGAAAAGAGCCTAGAGGTTAACTTAGCAAAATAGTACTGCAAATTATCTCTGTAGTTTGAAACAACAGTAACAATAATGGTATATTGCAAGAGGGTTTCATAAATTCTATTATACGTCTTACTGCATTCCCTTCTGTTACTTTATGAATAGTCAAAGCTCTCCTTTTGGCAAATCATATACTTCTCCTTCTTATTAATCACGTTTTTCTAGAAATTTTCATCTTTCACTCCTGTATTACCAGTTTTTCCTTAGTACTGTCATTTCTTGCTATCATTTAAGCCTAATACATAATCAACCTTCTCCTGGATGACTGCAATAGCCTGCCAATTATTTTTATTACCTTTGTCTTCTCATTGTCAATACTCAACAAAACAGTAGCAGATCTTTTAAACAAACCCATCAATTTGCATCTATTCAAAATTCTTTAATAGCTTTGCATTTACAAAGATTGAAAGCCATAGACCTACAAGTTCTTGCATAGCTGGCTTCTTCTGCTCCTTGACCTCTTCTCTCTTACCCTTTGTGTCTGCATTATCCAGCAGCTTTCTTGCTAGTCCTTGAATGTATTGGGTACATTGATGTTTCAGGACATGGTTTTTTTGCTTTTCTTACTCTGGCGACCTACTTCAAGTCTTTATTCAAATATAACTTTTTCAATATATGTAACCTGTCCAACACTAAGTAAAAGTATGCTCACCTACTCCTCAAGTTGTTTCTATCCTATTTTTCTGCCTCCCTTATATCCATAATAGTCATCAATTTTAAAAATTCGTTATACTCAATAATTTTATCTGCATTTTCTCTTTTCATTCAAATATAAGGTAGAGCTGAGACTATTAAGCTTGTGTATGTGTATGAACTAGACTACCTGACACTGAGGAGACTTTCAATCATTTAACAAACTAATGTACATGATAATGGTAATAGTAATGATAATCGCTAAAATCTTGAACATTTTCTATGTATTAAAAACTTTTATGTTCTGTGTGCTAATTTAATCTTTTATGTTCTTTTCATGCATTAACACAGTTAACACATTAAACACATTAACACACTTAATGTGAAAACAACCCAATGATGTAGGTATTAATTTCCCATTTTACATATCAATCAACAAGTCAAATTCCCAGAGTAGAGGGGCCAAGATTATTGATCAATTTCTTATTTTTTTGTATTTTTCAAAATTTATGTTGAATATATATATTACTTCACAATACAAAAAAATCAAGAGTTACTTCAAGTACTCCCTCAGAGTTACCCCACTCACTAATTCCTTAAAAAAATATATTAGCTTGAAATCTATGATTCCTTTTCTTATACTGATTATTTAAATGTTTATTTTCTGTATTTATTTTAGACCTATAATTAGCTCCTGTGGTTATAACTACTTTTAAAAAAAGTAGTAGTTGGTGACTTGAATAGATATTGGACGATAAATACATGGGATTACCCACCTTCAATAAGAACGTATATAGTTGTACATTTTGAAGAAAGCAGTCTATTTTGAGCAGAAGAAGTAGTATTTATAAATATACTGGCTTCTGTTCTGTTAAACTGAATGATACTATCTGGAAGACCTTTGCCAGGCAAATATGTCTCTAAGAAGGCTCTTAAAATATGTCAACAAAACAGTAGAAGGTAGCTACTTGTTTTGTTTTTAAAGAGAACATATGGAGCTAAGCAATATTTCTGAAAGCAGAACATTTACACATTGTTTTTTAAGCATCTTAAATTACCTACCCAATCTACTTCTAAAGTTTTTATAAATGTATATATGTTTCAAAAGCTAGCAAACTGATGATTTGAAAGAGAAATACCAAAAAGCTTATGCTTAAGAAAATAAAATAAAATATTTCCTAACAAACATTATTGTCTCTGCTATGATGGCCTAGTGATATGAGATTAATTAGAAGTTATCACAGAATAATGAAAAACACATTTGGGTTAGTTAAAAGAGTCTTTGGAAAGAAAAATTCAAGATTAGTCTCTTGAAATCCATCTTAGCAAACCATAAAGGACTTAAATGCTGTAACTTAAACACTATATTTTATCTGGTATATGGACACTTATTAGTAGACTGATCCATCATAACATTAATGTGTTCCTTCTTGTTGTGTGTGTTGTGTGTGTATTGCTAAAAAAAAAGCTTATAGATGAAAGATAATTTTCACAGAACAATCAAAATGAAACAATTTTGGCAACTGAGATAACTTTCTTTTTCAAATTCGATTACTAAAGGCTTGACAGGAATTCACAAATGAAGAAATTAGTAGAGGAATGAAGTGATTTGGCTTCTGTATGTCCTATGTATGGTAGTAAGATACAGAAAGAAATTTTATTAAAGTAAAGCTTATTTTTTAGGGCACCCATTGGAGGCATCATTCCTCCACTGAATCTGTATCACCTGAATCTGAATCTGTATCACCCGAATCTGTATCACCTGAATCTGTATCACTGAATCTGTTTTTTGGTTCCAAATGACTGCCATCATTTCCCTCCATACCTGTATGCTCAGGCTGGTTCTTATTTGCTTCTAGACACTAGAACTAATATTTCTGGGATTCAATGATTAGGTCAGTGAAAGTCTTGCATCTTCTATATAGGCCTTTTGAATGCTTGCTTTTGGAGTGTTTCCACTTGGAAACTAGACTTCATGTTGTAAAAATCAAAGACACATAGAGAGTCCATGTGTAGCTACTCTGGCAGACAACAAAGATGAGCTCCCAAGCAACAGTTAGCATGAGCTGACAGCCATATAAATGATCCACCTTATATAGTTCATCCAGTACAGCTTTAAAACTACTCCAGCCCCAGGGGCTGGGGATTTAGCTCAGTGGTTTGGGCACAAGCCTTGCAAGTACAAGGTCCCAAGTTCGATCTCTGGCACCAAAAAAAAAAAAAAAAAGAAAAAGAAAAAGAAAAAAAAGAAACTATTCCAGCCCCATCTTCCAGTGTATTATAACTTCATGAGAAATTCAAAATGATAACCAGTGAGCTCTGACTACCAATGACTACACACCACTTAATTTGCAAAACTATGGTTGATTCCAACAATTTTTTTTATCTTAAACCATTAAAATCTGAGATTTTTCTCCCAGTAAAAAAATATTTGGAACAAATATTAATACCAGCAGTGGAATGTCAGTGTCTCAGAAACTTAAAACTTTAAGACTCTGACTTTGAGACAAGAGGCAGGCAATAACTTGAAGATTCTCAAGGAACTCTTGATAGATTTGGAGGCTACTGACAGAAAGTTATTACAGAAGGAGGTGATGCATTTTACATAGAAGCACAATGATTGGCATCAATAGGTGGTACATCATCATTGTAGCTATTTTATTTTCGTGATTTGAGAATTGAGACCATTTTGATCCAAATAATAAGTAAGAATGATAAGGTTGATTAAGGCTGCCATTGTGAACATGACATAGCTGTTTATTCCTGAAAATTCTTTTACAGATCAGACTATAAATCATAACTTTACAATTTTCTTCAAGAATTACTTTTGAAAAAATTTTCTCTCATTATAAAAACAAAGGAACAGAACTAAACTAAAACAAAAAAAGTCTCTTACCAAAACAATGGAATGTTTGCTTGGATTAAGATTTCAATTATTAAACAACTATTTACTTAACAAAACTAGCCATGATATGCCCAGAAATTCTATACTGTCAAGTCATTAATTTTGTGGATTTCAATAAATTTCTTTCTTAAAGAACTTGATTTATGACATCAAAATCTTACAAACATTCTTCCTTGATCTTTCTCTGCTGAAGTACTAGTGTCTGTTAAGATATCTACCCATCAGCATGGTGTTCTCTTACTGAAATAGTTCTAACAAAACTAGCTTTGCTTGATTATCAGGTTTTATGTCTTTTGTTTCTAAAATAAAAGATCAACAACTACAAATGTTACTTTACAGATGATTTGGGATGTGACATTGATAGTCTTTCTAAATTAATTTCATGAGAAACTTAAAGGAACCATAAAATAAATTAGCCCCAGAGAATCCTTTCACGCTGAATTTGAGAATAAAAGACCACACACCTGATTTTGCAGCCTTAGCCATCACCTGTGTTCAGCCTGTTAATTGGAGAGTTTGAAGAAACATCAGAAGAGGATTCCCTTAGAGAAAATGCTTGAATACTAAGGATTTTTTCTCTCAATAGTCATATCTATGCCCTTATACAACTCTTCCACTCAATAGAAAATATGCATTTGATTGCAAGAAGAATTAGGTATTTATTTGCCTTATGATGTTATGTAACTTTAATATATAGATACCAATATATAAATTAACAGATTAGTTCATATTAGTGCTAATAAAAGTGATTTTAAATATGAAATTATAAATATTAATGGATTCCACTATCATTGACCTCATCCACGTTCCCTAAAACTGTAAGGCAAGATAGTCAACAAACTAACAAGAACAAGCTAGACACATCAGTTCAAAACATTTAAGGGCCCTGGTACAAGAGGAATTTAGACTACTCACAAGTTTTTTCATGGCCTCCGTTAATTATTTGTGACATAGACTGGCATAGGATAGGATACTGGAGAGAGCTTATTCATGATGATGGCATACTGGAGTTGATTGGTGGCTATAAAGACAGGATAAAGCTCTGGATCTTTCTTTCAAAGAAACAAAATCTTATACTGCTTTGAAGGGCTCATTTGAAAGGTGTTAATGGTGATAGCATAGGGGATAGATGGAAAGCTATGCCTTTTTCCGAGTATTCTTATCTCTATGGAGCATTAATCTTAAGTAGCTGGGGAAATGGCAAATATTCTTAGGTCTTTTATTTTATATGGCCACCAGGAATGGTAGGAGGGCCGGGGATTTAGTTCAGTGGTTCCACTGCTTGCCTCACAAGCACAAGGTCCTGATTTGTATCCTCAGTACCAAAAAAAATAAATAAAAGAGGAATGGTAGGAAAACCCACCTAGTACCAACCATAAGCGAAGGTTGAGTTGGGCTGACATGAGAAGGTGGGTTATCAATACTCTGTAAGTCCAGTCCTAAGATTCAGGTCCACATGACTTCCTTAAGACTAAAGTGAGACCAGGATCACATAGACCCTACAGGTCCTAACACAAAGTGTGCTCATAGAGTGGTCAGCATAGGAGAAGGAACAAGAATGTGGAGAGAGAGCCTTTATATTGTAGGAATGCAGGGAAGCTGAAAGCTGAAGGTAGAGCACAAGTGCTAGAAAAAAAACTACCTTGCACTCCTAAGTAGAGGGTCAGTAAAGGATTGAAGCCTATGATTTATTGACAGTAACCATAAAAACAACAAAACCAAATTTCAGCTCAATTTCTAATGGATTGACTCAATATCACACACTAATGGCCTGCATAAGGAAGAAAAATGCTCAAATTAAATACTACTTATCTCAATTTATCGAGCTACAGACAATGTCTAGAATTCAATTTAAAAATTCTAAGGGATGTTAGAAGAATTAAGATGTATTATGTGCAAGTACCACCTCCCCACAATGAATATAATTATTATGTACAGCAAACATGTACTAATAAAATAAAATTTAAAAAGAAAAGATTACAAAATATTATAAGACAAAAATCCTATTGATAATTCATAAGTAATCAATGGGAGTATATTCAGACCTGAATCAGATGTTGGAACTTGGAGATGACTCTAATATTGGGACTTTAAAGAACTGTGATTAATTGTTAAAGGATCTTATGAAAAAGGCAGGCAATAAAAACATCACGAAGGGCTAGAGGCAGCAGCACTCACCATACACTTGGGAGACACCTAGTAATATCCGCCGGTACTGAGAAAATAGGAGCAAACAAAATCCCAAACACAGGAAGGCAAGCTGAAGGAGACACCCACCAGATGCATTCTAATAACATAAGTACTTTAAAAAAAAAGCGGTTTTGTCGCTTGGATGCAATACTGCGTACAGCCCAGATCTGGTGTTCACTTCTTTTTTTGTGTGTGTGTGCCAGGGATCGAACTCAGATCCTTCCGCTTGCGCAGCAGGCGGCGAAACCACTGAGCAAAATCCCCAGCCCAGATGATTACTTCTTTTGGGGGAAAGTTCTAAGTCCCTGAAGGATGAAGCTGCGTTCAGTAGGGCTGCTGTCTATAATTTGTGCCCAACCTACCTACCAAGTGCCCACTTGTCTTAATTCTCTTTCCAGGGGGAGACAGAGCCCAAAGGGTGAAATAGTCACAAGAGAAGGCCTCCTTAGATCTGGGCACTGAGGAAAGTGAAAGCCAAAGCCAGATAGTTACTTGGAGGGCAATGACTGAGGATGGGGAACCCTAGGGTGGAAGAAGAAAAAGGATATGGTCTTGATTAGAGACCTGGAACTGGACACTGAGGGATCTGTGGACAGAGAACCTCGGGAGGTACAGTGACTGTGACTAGTGTGGTCACGCGGTAAAGAAATGACACTGGAGCAGAGCCAGGTAGCGTATTTCCACCGCCTTCCAAGTGCTCTGAGCTCTGAGCGCCTATGGAATCATTCCCACTGACTGCCCTCCTTTCAAATGTGACTGAACTCAGCACCTGTGCGGGACCTCTCCACTACAGACTAAAAGCTACTAATCTATGTGCCCAAGTGAGCTACCTCTTATCTCCCACAAACACTACTGAATTCCAAGAAGAAGGTCTCTCCTCCACTGAGCCCTAAGCCCCACTGAATTCTAGGGCTGGATACCGAATCTTTGTGAGGCATGGATAGAAAATTTAATGCAGGCAGAAATCCAGATAGAAGTGGTATGGTGAGAAATTTTGCATGGTGTGTTCAATCAGAGAGGCACAGAAAGAGCAAACATAAGCAATTGCAAGGATTGCTGTGGAAAGAAAGGGAGGGAGATCAAGGAAGCCCCTCCAAAAATCAGTGGAAGACTGGGTGCCTCCCCCATTCTGTTGTGCCCTCCGCCCTCCTGATACAACTGAAATTGTCTGATCGTAAGTCAGAGCCAAAAGCCTCCAGCTGGTCATTCCCATGGAAGTGTAGCTGAAACCCAGCAGAGCTCTGCCTTCACAGGGAAAGAGCAATAGTCTCCATAGTCCATTTTGGTCTCCCAGCCCCTTGACTCATTGGCAGGCAAGAGAACAAGTTGTTGGAGGGAAACTGGTTCAAGAACCAGGTAACAAACCCAAACTCCTAGCCATGAGAATGGAGGACTAGAGCTCAACTCCCAAGAGCTACAAGATAAGATATCCTCATTGTTCAACTAAGGGAGAAAAGCAATTGGTTAAATTCTGACTGAAGTATAAGTAGGACTGAGAGGACTCTCTTGTCTTTTTTTTCTTCTTTTCTCTTTCTCCTTCATCTGGTATTGTTACAGGAAATAATACTGGAGATGAAATATGAAATATTCTATCTCCCAACCTTTTAGCTGTATGATATACTGAGTTCATGTACTGAAGAATGAATTCTAGGAACAAAGAAGGTTAAAAGTAGGAAGATATTTATTGATAGGAAAGCTCCTGCGGGGCAGGAGGGATCCTGAGTGGGTAGCCAGGGACCCTACTTTACAGAGGAGTTTTATAGGGTAAAACCCACATGGGTACAACATGGGGCACAGCCATGATCATCCAATAAATGTACAAGTATAGTCAGTTCAGTAATAGTAGCCCAATTGGGAAACGAGTCATGTAATAACTATGGAACAAAGATTCTCCTAGGAAAGGGTGGGGTTAGAGGTCTCTGGTCACCCACCAGGGTGGTTGATGTCTATCTGGACTTCATTAGACTTAGTGTTTGTTCTTTGAGGAAGTATGTAGGTCTGATAATCTTGTCTGTATCTTGAGGAAGTATGTAGATCTGATAATTTTGTCTGTATCAGTTGATGTGTCTCTCGAAGCTGTGGTGTGTTTCACATTCATCCTGACCCTCTGGAGGACCTAGCCCTATCTGACTCTGTATTTCTACCTAACTCATCTGTCTATACTAGTATTACTTTTTGAAAGAGACAGAAAGCTGTCATGTGCTTGTAAAAGTATAGGAATTTTAGCTTTTGCTTTTAACACTAAGTTTTCATATGCCAAGAGCTCTTTCAGAAATTTAACTAAATTGGCTATTTGGTTTAGTTATAAATTGGTCTCAATCTTCCTGTACCCTCCAAAACATTTCATTTAAACTCATACTCCTCATTTCATTTTACTTCTCCTCTCACACCCTCACACTGTCAATTTTTGTATTGTATAAATATTATAAATATAATATTTTTATTCTTTTTCTTTCTTTTTAACCCTTTCTTTAGTTGAATATGATTTTTAGGGAGAACTAGAGAGTATTCAGTGTGCTCGTAAGAGTGAAGAACTAAGAATTAACATTTGTGCTTCTCCAGTTCCTTATCTAGGCATTAGCAGAATTACTTTTCTGACTCTCATAAGTCAAACACAACCTCCTTGAACCATGCACCAGACTTCATTTAAACACCTTCCTTCTTTCTCTTCATTACTTTCCTTTGAACACTCCTTCAAATTCCCCCTTCCCTGCATTTGGATGAAGCAAATACTATCAGCATAGTACCTTTTATTATATATATACATATTTTTTTCCTTTTATTATATTTTTAATTTTTACATTTTTGTCTTTTTTTCTTCATATCTTAAAATATATATATGTAGTGTTTGTATGCATGCACTGGAGAATAAGAATTAATTATTGCTTTCATTTATATAGTGTCTTTCATAGTCATGCCAGGTTAAGAATTAATTATTGCTTTCATTTATATAGTATCTTTCATAGTCATGTCAGGTTAATCCTCACCAAAAATTATGCATTTTGAATTGAAACACAAGTTCTCAATCAGCCTACTAATTGTTTCTGACCTTCTTAAAACTTCCCTTAATCTCCACTTATATTTATTCCCTTCTTCCTTTTCCTGCCCCAGCAATGACCTCTCAAAGCCCCCACTTTCCAGATATAAAAATATCACTGAAGTCCTATATTCTTTCATTTGCTGTTGTCTCATTTTTAATCTTTCTAGATTATTTCTTGCTTTTCTTTTTCAGTTTTTCTTCCCTTCTCTCATCCACTTTATCTGAGTGTACTGGTCAGGAGTACTGTTTCATTGTGCCTTCCTGGGCTATGGAAAAAGTTTCAAATTTTTTAAACATGGTTTAAACTGTAAGATTGAGATATCGTTGTTTCTGCAGCTGTTGATGTATTGAGTAATTGTTTCTCTTTGTAACAGTGACTGGGACTGATCCTAATATATTGAATAAATTGACTGAATGAAGAACAAAATATAGCCAAAGCTGAAGTTATATTTTAGGGAGACATATACTAACTTCAGAGATCTCCTCAGTAGCTGCAAAGTTTTCTATCTTAACTAATTTTCAACCCTCAACACAAATACAATGAGAAAACAGGGCAAGAAGATGCCTCCAGAAACTTAACTCTCCAAAAGCTGATCTCAGAGCTGCTAGAGTGAAGGAACTTTCAGGCATTCAGTGAGCATAAAGAATGTGTAAATAAACAGGTAAAGGAATCCACTAATAAAATGTTCAATAAGTTTAAACGAAGACACCAAAAGTTGAGTTAAAGAAAACAGTGAAAGATATGAATAATATCTTTAGTAAAGCATTAGAGATTATGAAAAGAAAATAAGCAGGAAGCTAGGATATGAAAAATTCAATTGAAAGTATAAAGTATGCATAATCTGAGTAGAGACTGTCAGGACTTAAACATAACGTTGATTCAGAAGATCATGTACTCAGTGATACCTTAAAAATGAGATACCATAAAAGCTGCTTCCAAGAGCATTTAGATGACTCAAAATAACCAACCTAACAGTTATATGAGTAGATTAAATACTAGAAGATTAAACCAAAGCTTTAAAAATGTACTCACTGAAATCACAGCAGAAAAATTTTCCAAATCTAGAGGAAGAAATGAATGTACGAATAAATGGAGCATAAAGAACCTCAAATTTCCACAACCAGGAAAGAACCTCACCATGAAACATCATGAAAATCCCAGAAATTCACTGCAGAGAATACTAAAAGTAAATCAAGAAATTTATAAAGGTAAGCCCATCAGGATAAGAGTATATTCTTCAAAATAAACCTTAAAAGACAGAAGAATTGGAAGAAAGTTTTTTAACTCCTAAAGGAAAATAATTGCTGATCCAGATTACTATAGTATTATTCTACAAAACTGACAGAAAAAAATAAGACTTTCCATGACAAGGAGAATCTAAAGAAATTTATGACCACCAAACTATCACTGAAAAAAGTACTCAAAAAATCTTACACAGACACAGAGAGGTGAGCATCACCCAAGAGCTCAAATGAAAGGATACATCTAACCTAGAGACTAAACAGAAGGAAAAAAAAAGAATTGGAAAAATAATGCAATGACTGGTTTCAGTAAATGCTTTTCAATAATACACAAAATATAAATAGTCTTAGTTCCCTATCTGAAGAACCAGATTGGCAGGTTGCTTCAAAAACAAAACTCAACTATATGGTGCCTGCAAGAAAAATGCTTCATTGTGTGTGCATTGCCCCCCCCACACACCACATAGACTGAAAGTGAAAATATGGAAAATAATACTCCATAAACCAGAGCCCCAAAACAAGCAGGAGTAGCTATCTCATTTTCAAACAAAGTAGATTTAAGCCAAAACTGAAAAGAAACAGAAAATCACTATGCACTGGTAAAGGAAACAATTCAATGGGAAGAGGTAACAATTATAAATATATATGCACTGAACATTGGCACACACAGTTTCATACAGAAAACTTCCTAGGCATAAAAGGAAAGAGAGATACTCATAAAATCATAGTGAGGACTTCAGTACCCAAATCTCACAAATAAAAGAAATATCAGAGTTGAGCCATATCATCTAATGAATTAACTTACCATATATGTGCAGATTGTTTTATCCACCAATAGCAGAAAATACATTTTCTCGATAATACATGGAATTTTCTTAAAAATATCTTAAAACATAAGCATTTTTAAATAATACAAAAGAATTGGTATGATTTCTTGTGTACCATGGGATGATAGTATCAAGAAACTAGGAATTAACAGAAAAACCATCCACAGAAACTACACAAACACATAGAGATCACATAATACCTTCTACAATAATCAGTGAGTCACAGAAGAAATCAAGGAAGAGATTTAAAAGTTGCAAGAGCCAAATAACAATGACAGCACAACATACCAAAACCTATTAACAAAATGAAAGTGGTCTTATGAGGGAAGTTTATAGCTATGTATTACAAAAATAGTATGATCTCAAATAAATAACCTAATGATACATTTTTAAGGCCCTAGAAAAATAAAAGTAACCCAAATCTAAAACTGGTAGAAGGAAAAAAACTATAAAGATCAAAATTAATGAAATTAATGATATTACATTGAGACAAAAATATAACAACACAAAGGATCAATAAATCAAAGATATGTTTCTTTGGAAGGATATAGAAGATTGGGAAGCCTTTTTCCAAAAAAAGACATATCAAAGCAATTAGAAATGAAGAAAATGAAATGACAGTTCACAACATCAAAATCTAGATGGTTATAAGCAATTTGAAAACTTATCTCCTGATAAATTGGAGAACTAGAAAAAATGGATTAATTCTTAGACACATAAGAATTACAAAAATTAAACAAAGAAAACAAAGAAATGGCAAACAGACTAATAACCACCAATGAAATAGAAGCAATAATATAAACTCTACCAATCTAGAAAAGATCAGGACCCATGAGTTCATCACTGCATTTTACCAGAACTTTAGGGAAGAATCAATGCCAATACTCCATAAAATTAAAAGAGAAGGAACAATGGCAAACTCAGTTCTTGAAACTAGCATTATCCTGATACCTTGAAGCTAGCAAATCCAGATAAAGACTCAAAATCAATTGATCGATCAATCAATCAATCAATCAATAAAAAACTATAAGTCAATTTCTTTAATGAGCACAGATGTAAAAATTTCCACTATGAAATCTGCAAATGAAATGCAACAAATCATTAAAAATATCATGTATATAACAAAGTAGGCTTTAACCTAGGGATTTGAGGATCATTCAACCTGCATAAATCAATAAATATAATACACTCCATAACCAGAAGTAAGGACAAATTCACATGATCATCTCAATGATTCAGGAAAAGTCTTTCGCAATGTCAAAGTGCATTCATGAAAAATAACCTGGATTAAAATAGGTACAAAAGACCTTACCTCAAAGGGATAAAAACCATTTGTGGTAAACCCACTGGCAATATTATACTAATAGGAAAAAAAACTGAAAGTCTCTAAAATCAGGAAATGACAAAAGTGTCCACTCAACTCTGTTCAACACAATACTTGATATTGCCAGAGTAATCAGGCAAGAAAAATAATTAAAAGGGATAGGAATAGATAGAAAGAAGTCAAACTATCCCTATTTGTAGATGAAATGATTCTTTATATTGAAGACACAAAATCTCCACCAGAAGGGTCTTAGAAGTAATAAACACATTTAGCAAAGTGATGGAAAACAAAATGAACACACAAAAATCAATAGAATAACTGTACACTAACAATGAACCTACTAAGAAAGATATCAAAAAAAATCCAATTCCTAATAGTTTAAAATAAATTAAATACCTAGAAATTAACCTAATCAAGGAAATGAAAGACCTCTATAGGAAAAACTATAGTGCTCTAGTAAAAGAAATTGAAGAGCATATTAGAAAATGGAAAGATATTTCCTGTTCCAGGATAGGCAAAATAAATATTGTCAAAATGGCCATATCACCAAAAATTATAAATAGGTTTAATTAAATTCCAATCAAATTCAAATAACATTTTAATGGAACTAGAAAAGCAATTCTAAAATTCTTATGAAACCAGAAAAGACTGAAAATAGCTAAAGCAATCTTGACCATAAAGAGTAAAATGGGAGACATTACAATATCAGATTTCAAATTATCCTGCAGTTAAGATAATAAAAACGCATGGTCCTGGCATAAAAATAGACATGTAGAACAATGGAATAGAATTGAGAATTCAGAAACAACCTCATGCACCTTCAACCATCTGATTTTTGACAAGTGAGCTAAAACAAGTACTGAAGAAAAGATAGCTTCTCTAATAAATGGTGCTATCTATGTGCAGAAGAACAAGTCTAAACCCATTTGTTGCCCTTAGTAAAATCAAATCAAAATATATCATAAATATAGACTCAAAAACAGAAAAGTTGAATCTACTGGAAGATAAAATAGGTAAAATTTGAATACATATGCATAGACAAGGACCTTCTGCACAGAACTGCAATTTCACAAGAAATAATACTACAAATCTACAGATATAATAATGTCAAATTAAAAATAAAACTGCTGAATAGCAAAGAAAACAGTGAGGAGAAAACCTACAGAGGAGGCAAAAACTTACAGATAGGAAAAATTTGCATATTACTGCATGGACAGAGGACTGATATTTAGAATATAAAAGAATTTTAGAAAATAGAACACAAAAACCACAAGACTCAATCAAATACTGGGCAAATGAAATGAATACACATTTCTTGAAAGAAGAAGTTTGAAAGAAGAAGTACAATTATCCAGTAAGTACATGAAAACATATTCAGCATCTTTAGCCATTAGAGAAATGCAAATCTAAATAAGATTCCATCTTATTCCAGTAAGAATGGTTATCATGAAGGCCTCAAAAAACATCAAATGTTAGTAAGGTTGTAAAGAAAAAGAAATCTTTCTAAATTTTTAGTGGGAAAGTAAACTTGTTCAATCACTATGGAAATCAATATGGACATTCTTCAAAACTACAACTAGAAATTTCATTTGACCAAACTATACCTCTCCTTGCTTTTTTTCCCCAAAGGAGTTCAAGATATTAAAGTGACATATTCATACCCATATTATAGCAGCACAATTCACAATTGCTAAATTATGGAAGTGGTCTATATGTCCATTAACAGATGACTAGATAGAGAAAATATTCTATATATACACAATGGGATAGTACTCAAACATAATGAAGAATACATTGGAATATTACAGGAAAATAGATTAAGCTTGACAAAATAATATTAAGCAAATGAATCTGATGCAGAAAATTAAATTTTGCATAATTTTCCTGACAAGAGAAATCCAAAATATAAATAATTTAAATAGCAAAATAAAGGAGAGATTGCAGGAAACAAGAAAGTTTATTTATTTATTTAGGATCTGGAAAGAAGGGGTGAGGTAAGAAGGGTAATAAAAATGATCAAGATAAGTATATGTACCAATTTCCCAAAATTAACGTAATTATGTATCACAGACATATACCATAAGAAAAAAATACAAAAGTAGGCAACATGTTTTAACAGATAGGTAATTTCAGTAGAAAGATAGGAAATGCAATAAGAAACATAATAAAAATGCTAGAAGAAAAAATTGTGAAGCAAAAATCATTGCCTCAGAGACTGTCCCTTCAGCATAACTATTGTATTGACCTAGACTTGACATAGTTAAGGAAAGAGTTAGCTAAATTATACATGGGTCAGTACAAATATCCAAAATGTAAATATAAAGAGAAAAACATGTGAAGGAAAATAAAGAAAAAACTAAGCATTCAGATCTGTAGAATCAAACTGAGGAATCTAACATGTATAATTTGAGTTTACAGATGAGAACAAGGCAGGTAAAGCATGTAAGTCAATAATAGGTAACAATTCTCTAAACATAATAAATAACATCTATATATGGATCCAAGAGGCTCAGAGAAATCTATGGAAGATCAGTAGACCAAAAATAACCACCAGTACTATTAGTGAAAGAAAGATCTTGCCATACTAGAGTCATGCTACTAAGAATTAAAAATGAAGTCAAAATTTTGAAGGAGACAGACTACCACATAAGGAAAAAAGTTAACTATTAAAGCTGACTTCTTAGCAAGAACTATTCAAGCATGAAAATTGTGGCTTAACATTTTAGCATCACAGTAAAGTAGTCTTCCTTTGTCTATGGAGAATATGCTCCAAGACTCACAATGGAAGCCTGAAGCCATAGATAAAAGCAAACCTTATATGTACAATGATTTATTTCTGTAGACACATATCTATTATAAATTTTAATTTATTATAATAAGAGATTAACAACATACTGTGTAATTAATAAATACAATTTACAAAATTCGACAAATACAACAAATACAATTAAACAACATAGTGTAATAAAATTGCCAGCATGACTACTCTTGTACTTCAAGGCTGTTATTAAGTAATATAAGGGTTATTTGAACACAAGCACTACAATAATGTGGTAATCTGATAGCTGAGATGGGTATTAAGGGACTAAGAGTCACAGATCTTACATGCATATGTGTGTGGGTATAGTGGATAAAGAGATGACTCATATCCTGGGTGGAATAAAATGGGATGGTACAAGATTTCCTCATGCCATTCAAAATGGCACACATTTATGTTTCTGGAATTTTCCACTTAGTATTTCTTAACTGCTGTTGGCCACAGGCAACTAAAACATTGAGAAGTGAAAATGTGAATAAGGAAACTATTTTTTAAAAAAGTAAAGTGGCAATCTAAAAGTATTTACATATCTAGTAAAAATATCTTTCAGCAATGGAAACAAAGATTCTTTTTCAGACCAAAACAATAAACAAAAAATTGAGAAGCTATTCCTAGCAGACCTTCTTCACACAGAAGGAATATAACACCAGAAGTGACTTTATATGTGCTCAAAGAAATGAAAAGCCCAAGGAACAGTGAAAATAAATGTACAGGGCTGGGGATGTAGCTCAGTGGTAAGGTAGTTGCCTGGCATGCACCAGGCCTTGAGTTTTATTCCCAGCAGTACAAACAACCAAAACAAGATTATTGACACAAAAATGAATGTACACATATACACCATTATGTGCCACTTTTCCCCAAGCATAAGCCTTTTGTCTTTACCTCTCTCTTTTTGACCACCAAATTACACGATGGAGGGAGGAGTCATTAGGAAAAATGTTTTTATTTTCTCCTGGATCTTACTGAACAATTACTTTCAAGGCTAAGTAATACTTTATCTGAATTATTTTTTTGAAAGGACTAAGGAGTCCTTAATTTGAGTTCTCCAAGTAGAGCAATGAGCTACATTTGCTATAAGCAGTGACTAGTTTACCAGTTTGATAATGTACAAAATACTTTCTACTTTTTTCTCTACATTCTTACTTTTCAACATTTAATTGTTTTTATTCAAGGAATAGTCATATATGGTTTTACTGACTTCTGGTTTCAATGAACTTGGGATAAACCCTAGGCAGACTTAGGATTGGTTAATTAAATTATACCACATAACGGTATATAGTTGTTTATGAATATAAGGGTTTCTTTGCTTTTTATGTTTGTTGTTTTTGTTTTACATTTCTGCTTCACAATCTTTAAATTAGCTTTTTCCTTGGTTTCAGGATGCTTATGAATTCTACTTGCATGACAAGAAATCTAATATTAGAAAAAGAGATTGCATCATAGTGGAAAACCTTTCCTACTGCCATCCAGCAGAGTTTCTATCATATAAAATTGGCCAGAACCAGGCTACAGACTAGACCTACAGTAATTATTGGCAAATAGAATAAGATGACTATGACCATTTTGTCAAACAATGATTCACTCTTGGGTGTCAGGAGAGTGATTATTTCCTATGAAATATAGTATGAATATGGGTAAAAACTACATGAAATTATTTGATTAGGAAAGAGGAATGTGTCTTCTATAGATTTTAATCAGATAATCACCCACATCTTCCTTGGTCTAAGACTTACCACAAACTTTGTATTGAAGCTTAACAGGTAATTCAGTATACAGGCAGAAAATGTAACACAAAATCCATCTATCTACCAAGTAAGCAAGTCATTGCTATCTTGCAGTGGGTGTTTGAGAAAAGCAGTTTCTTTGGCAATAACAACTTGTCTGAAGTGAACAGTAAGCAAATTTGGAAGTATAGATTTAAAATATGTACCCTAAAAGAGGAAGGTAACCAAACCAAGACAAAATGGAATCCAACATAAATCATGTGGAAATTAAATAATAAGATAGGCTGAAGTGGCACAGTAAAACAAAGAAGATACAAATCTAGTCAGAAACATTTATACAGTTTTTACCACATACTTAGAAATAGAAATGAACATTAGAATTTTGTAATGTTTGCTGAGACTACTTGTCCCCAAATTAACTTTATACTTAGGTTCAGGCATGAGGCATTGTCTCTCTCCTCTCCCTCTCCCTCTCCCTCTCTCTCTGCTTTTCCTTCTCCCTTTCTGTCTCTCTCTCTCTCTCTCTCTCCCTCACTCTCTTATTTATAAAATCTGGAGTTTCATCTGGTAGATATTTTGACTGAGTAGAAATTACTCTATAATTTTATTAAAAACTGCCACACTCTTACAGAATTAAGATGGTACATATTCTACATCCATATTTATGTATTATAAGAGTACCCCTCCCTTTCCACAACAACCACAATTGTATAATGTACTATATTTTGTTTTGTGACACAAACACATGCCATCAAAAATTACTTGTGGTCTTCTTTCTAGTCTTCAAGTGCTAAGGCTTATTTTTTCTCTTCCATTGATCGAAATCTTTCACTTTTTAATTTCCATTACATTTCTATTCATGTGCATTGTTCACTTATCTTTCTTACTTCAGTTGTTTTTAAATTTGACAGACTAAAAAGCCATTACAATATTGAAGAAAAGAGCATGACTTTAGAATTCATACTTTTATTAAAATAATATCTTATGCTTTAATGCATCTAAATATACAAGCAGCTTATTCTTAAATGAAAATAAGTTTTAAAAGGGTATAACTACCAGGGTTTGAAATTCTCCCACCATTAAATGACAAAAAGTAACTAACTTAATATCTTTATTCCTCCCAAAACATTTATATAATGCCTTGCCACTATTTTCTTCACAAAACTGCATATTTTGTATATTTAAACATAAAACTTACACATATTTTACTTAAATATGGGTCATTTCTCAGTTTTTTTAAACTGATGAGATTAAGGCTACATTGAAATTCAGATGAATCATTATAGAAAAGAAATTTATGCTAAGAAATTTAAGACTGATACTATTTATATATAAAGTATTTGCCTGTTTCTATCTTCTACATGAATTTCTTGACAATAATTATATTCTATACATTCAATATTGTGACTACACTATAGAATATCTGTCCACATCAAGAGACTTTATCTTGAGGTTATATTCTGATGCTTAAGACGTTTGAACCTCAATGTTTGAAGAATAAACAGATGGATAAATAAATGACATGACCAAGTTAGTACATATGAAATTTATTGAATGTTTTTTACAATAACTAAAATATGTTGAATACATACTTGACTCTCTAATTAACAAACAAGCCCTCTTTGCCCTGATGCCAATGATAGCTTAATTAGCATTGTATAAATAGAAATGTGAAGATACCTTCTTTTCACTCATTCCCATTGAGATTCTGTTGTATGTTCTTAAATGTCTCCCTTTACGAGCTAGATGCATCATTTTTCTTAATTTCTACCTTTTTTCTCCTATTCATATTATATTTGCTTTGATACTCACCAATTCTATCCTCTCTTTCTGATGTTGATTTGTGTACAGTGGATCAATTTTTTGCATATGACCCTATAGAAGGAGATGACAGGCAAGACAGAACCTTGGCAAATTAACTCAATATCAGTAACAGCTCACTTCGTTATTATTCTTCAGTTTTTCTTTTCAAGTCAGTACTCTTTGTGTCCTGAAGATTATAGGACACTTTTTTTTATTAAATTCTTTTATTGATACATTGTAGGTATACAACACAATTACATTTCTCATTGGGAATTGTACCTTTACATAATGTATCTTGGTTCTTATTTTTTCCCCATTCCTAGCCCTCCCTTCACCCCCTCCACCCTTCCCTATTTACAAAGACTTTATTTCCATTTTTCCATTTCTCAGCATTTTCCCTTTCCCTTCCTTCCTTTCCCCTGCCCCTCCCACTACCCCTACCCCTTTGGACCTTTTCTTCCTATTTTGCATTATTGATTATTCATTCTAATCATTGGTACATTTTAGGTATACAATATAGTGACATTCATCATTGGGAATTTGCAGCTTTCCATAGTCTCTCTTGGTTATTTTTCACCCTTGCCCAGCCCTCCTTTCAACCCCTTCATTCCTCCCTATTTACAAAGACTTTGTTCCTATTTTTCCATTTTCTCATGTTAATCCCATTCCCTTCTGTCCTTTCCCCTAGCCCTCCCACTTCCTTCTCCTTTGCCCCTTTTCTTCCTATTTCACATTACCTATTATACATTAAGTTATAGGACTCTTTAATAATGAGGGATATATATGCACATTATTGAAAAAAACATTCTTAGTAGGATTCTATAGAAATGTCCTGCAACCCAACTGAGAATCCTTAGATGTGAAAATTTTCTGGTAGAATCATCAATTGCAAAATTATTTGCAGTAAATACTTTATACTGTTATGTCTTAAGATTTAAAATGTTCCCCAAAGTCTCACGTTCAGAGGTTGGGCCTAGTAGAAAGGAACAGGTCACTAGGGATGTGACTTGAAAGAGTTTATTCTCTTCCCTGGAGCTTCACTTTCCTCTATGCTTCCTGGCCACTATTAGGTGAGCAACATTTCTCCACCATGTACTTTCCCCATGCTGGTTCCACCTTGGAGCCAGCCAATCATGGACTGAACTCACTGAAACTGTGAACCAACATAAACCTTTCCTTCTTTAAGTTGTAGTTGTAAGTATTGTGTCTAAGTGATGGGGAAACTGACTAATATATACATCATAATAAATATGCCCAATTATGATGACATGAGAAACTAGCTGAAAAAAAATAGTATATACTATATATAAACACTATTCAATTCAGAAGCAATTTCATGGTTTATCATAAGTATTCATTTTTTAAAAAATCACAGGTACAAAAAGTTTTATATTTTTGTAAGCTCTCATCTTTGGAATTTACCAAATTTGTATCAATATTGAATCACATCATTCTGTCTGATATGTATACATCTCTCTGTGTGTTTATATATGAATACAACATACTAGCACATGATTTGTACACAGATAAGAATCCTTAGTGTCACGTGTACCAAGCTAGGATTATTTAAGAAGTTTTCTCATTATAATAAGTTGAAATCCATCTGGTGGCAAAGAGAAGTGAATTGGCAGTCAGTGAATTAAAAGGAAGAGACTATATTCAGTGCACTTAGTCAAGCCATTATTTTATTATTTTCTTAAATGTAATGGCTGAATAACTTATTTCATTAAAAATGATGGTGCAGTAAGTTTAGAATCTCTATTTGCATATTACTTCTCCATCTATGAATTAACATTTGATGTACTCTCTTTAGTCAATTTGTGCATATGCACAGGCAGATTTTCATTAGATCTAATGCAAGCTGCTGCCTGAGATCCTTCAGGCAGTCAAAGGACATATCTTCTTCAAATTGCTTAGAAGATGTCTTCAGGATTAACAAAATGGCAGTTGAACTGCCTGGATTTAAAAATTAAAGATGAAAGAAGAGGAAAGGTTAAAAAAAAAAAGAGGAAAAAACCCAACTATTCATAGTCATGTTTTTCTGTAGTGAGGTTACAGAGGAAATTAAATATTGCTCCAGAGTGCAACATACAAATCTTAGAAAGTCACTAAATGTGAATTGACTATAAATATCAAATCTTTCCTCTGGAACCAGTAGTGACGTATACTTTGATGACTTGTTTGAAAACACAAAGTAATAAAAGGGAGTTTACCACAGCCGAGTACACACACACATGTACACATACACACACATATAAATATACATGTATGTGTTTTAGTGAAAAATTAGCGATTTCTATAGGCAGCAAGTCTACCTGTGTAGCCCTTATAAGTAAGGCCTGGTTATTTCTTGAGCATAATTATTGTTCCTAGTCTTGCAGCTACATGAAGAAACTACACAAAGTTCTCAGCTTGACATTTTAACATGTGCAAGTGACTGGAAACACATTCACTTATTTGTTATTTGTGAATGAGAGACTTCTTCAATGTATTTCTTTTTTTTTTCTTTTTGTTTTTGCTTAAGTTCTTTTATTGGTACATTTTATGTATACAATATGTTTACATTTATCATTGGGTGCTTGTACCTGCACATGATGTATCTTGGTTCTTATTTTTGCCCCATTACCTGTGGGCCCTTCACCCTTCCCTATTTACATACTTTGTTTCCATTTTTTTTCTTTTCTCATAATTTTCCCTCTCCATTCTTTCCTTTCTCCATCTCCTCCCACCACCCCTACCCCTTTTCCAATGTATTTCTTAATGAGTATGTACCTACTACATTGCTTTAAGCACTCAATATCAGGGATTAAAATATATCTATAGTTCCTACTGCTTAGAGTTCCAGTTTCTCCAATGGTGACATTTTTTTATCTTTGAGAGGAAATTTGTTTTCCACAAAAAATGGAGACCAGAATTCAGAATTCCTGTTTGAACCACAAATTTGGAGTTTAACTTTTCTAACAATTTATTAAACAAACCAGAAATTTTTAGTTTGCTAAAATTTAACTGAGCAATTAGTTTACAAAGGAAAGATACTATCCAAGAGGGTGATTAAAATCTTTGCAGTTTGTAGTTTAAGCAATTACTAAAATGCGCGCACACACACACACACACACACACAGCCACACACACACAGAGTCAACAGCTGGTCATCATGGAAGTGAGCAGGAAAAATTACAATTCTTTAAAATGATCTGTTATTCCCTAGGGCCAGGAGTGGGGAAAAAATAAGAACCAAGATACATCATATAAGGGTACAAGATCCCAATGATGAATGTAGCTGTATTGTATACCTAAAATGTACCAATAAATAAACTTAATAAAAATAATCAGTTATGCTTTTTAAGAATGAGAGTGTCTATATGACAAAAAATAACTCTGGAAGTAGCTAAACTTTTCTTTCTCTGAACTGACATTTATCTAGGAATATTTAGCTAGATTGCAAAATTAAGATTAGAATATGTTCCAATTTTAAATTAACATAATGAAATTTGGCATGTAATATGAATGATTGTGTTCATGATTAAGTCAGGCAATTTTTACATTTTATGTAAAGAATTGGATTACAAAAATGAACCATTAAGACAAATACAAGCATCTTGAAACTGCAACTAGGCCTAATTATTTTTTCAAGTTTGAACTTTCTTAAGTAAGAGTTTTCTTTAACATAATTAGATGTTGTATTTTTTTGGCTTGTTGAAATGTTTCTCCTCTTTTTTTTTTCCAACCTTCTTTTTTTTTTGAAGGAAACAAAAGGATTATGTAGGCTTTGGAGAGGATCTGGGAAAAAACACAACACATCTAAAGTTCTTTCATCTGCATCTCAGTAAATCTCTAACCTGGACAGGACCAAGAAGCACTGCAGCTTTTTGTATTTGTAAAGAAGTTCTAGTGAACTAATCTCCCGAGCATGGCATGAAAAGGCAGGAGCACAACCCGGTTTCTCACTTCGCCCTCACGCTGTTGGATGCCATTGAAAGAAATTAATCTGAGCAGATTTAGGACTGAGGGTTTTATGTCCATATGGATTGGCAGTTGGTGAGACCTCACCATTAACAGTGCACAATTAATAAATAATATGTCTCTGTTTGCTTCGGTAGCTGTTCAAGCAATAAAAAGCATATAAAAAGATCGCTTAGACGAAACCCTCACATATGGGCAAGGTCTTGATCCATGCTGGATGTCTTCCATTCAGGAATTCCATTAGCACTTTGCATGGTACATCACCTTCCAAACACCAATTTGTTATTCATTCTACCAAGATGCACACCAAATGAGTTAAGTGCAGTTATTAATAATTCTTTCATATAGTAAATACAAAATTAACAAGTAAATAAATGGTATTAAAATAAGAAAGAGCAATTATATCCAGAGGTTGGGATCAAAGCAGTATCCACTTACAGGGTGAAGCTGCTGCTTTACAGGGTATCTTTATTCTTTGGCATGACCAATGACTAAGTTACAACTTCATTCTGACTATAGAAGCAAAATCAAGTTCAAAATGAAAACGAATTCAAGTTTAGATGTGTCTTTTACAAGACCTATGTATGTCAGAACTTAATTAAGAAAATCTTCAGACTTTATGATCCTGAGAGAATTTTGAACTGATTTCAATCTGGGAAAGAAAAAAAGATGCTTACCAACAAAAGGTGGCTTCAACTAGAATATCTCTTCACTCAAAATGATAAATTGTGTCTGCATACTGCTTATTATTTGCAGAATCTTAGTCCAAATTACATAAACTTCCATCCATAAAAACATTTTAATTATGTTTATTTTGCACTGATGCAAATAATCACATCCAACATCATTTTAAAAAGATTGATCAAACTACCTTAGGCTGACAGTAACTTTAAGCTTTTTAAGTTGACAATCAGCTTAAATGAAAAAAAAAACTGCAAATGTAAGCACTTGTATCAAATATCTTCTAATATTCAGGTATGGTATGACACAGAATGACTTATGGAATGTTTTATGTCACTTTGTCCTTCTTCTGTAATTCCTCTAGATGAGAGAGGTTATTTGCAAGTACATGCTTGATTTTCATTTTTCATTTAAACTTTTTAAAAGGGGGAAATTCTTACTCTTTGACAAGTAAAACTTTCCAGGAAAGCCTATCTACTATTGCTGTTACTTGAGTGACATTTGCAAATATTGAACATAGTTTGGTTTCCTTTGAAATTGTTCACAGCTTTTTCTACAAGAAATTCTGTTTAATGGATAAGTTTAGTGAATCTGCAGGTAAATTATTTAGGTTATTTTGGATGTACTAAATAAAGTCTCCCACATTCTCTTATGCTTTTTATTGTACTACACTATAGTACATATAGCGAAAGTTAACATATGTTTAAGAATATTTCCTTGTATTTTCCTTCAATATTAGCAAGTGATTTCATTATTTTGGTTGATTGAATTTATTCTTTATCAAAAAAGCTGGGCAAATGAGCCAACAAAAGCACTAAATATGAAGAAAAAAATCAACTTTAAACTTCTTGTCTGAAATAACACTTCCTGGGCCTTCAGAAGCAATTGAAATAGTTGCTGCATCCTCTTAAAAATTACACACATTTGTGCAAACAAGACTTCATGCAGGATTTTCACATGGATATATATGTATATATATGAGTAGCTTTGTTCAAGTACGCCACATCCTGGGATTGAGACAAATTACTTTTTATATTGTAATGTAGATTTAATGTAACCCTGGTAAAATGTGACAGGCTAAGAATCCTGTCCTTTATTGATTTACTGGTTAACTGTAGGAAAACACTTTAGAACAACACCCCAGGACTATCATAAGCTCTTCTTTATGGTAAAGGTATCAGAATACTGCATCAGGTAGCCTCTAACCTTAAAAGTGATTTATGATAAAAATTCAACTGGATATTAGTGTAGTTTTACCTTCTGAAAAACTATGTGAAAAAACTCTTTTTTTACATTATATCATTTTCTAGTCTTTGTAATACAACCCACAACAGAGCAGTTATTTTATATAAAGAACATACACTATGAAAATGTTCTAAATTTTTTTCATATTTCATTTATATTTTATTGTGCTTGCTTAGGTTAACATGTGGTACACTTTTACAAAGACTGATTGTTCATCTACTTAATTTTTACACTCATAGAACCATATATTTTTAATACAGTCCAACAAGCAGGAAATGATCAGACTCTACTACATATTTTAATATCAGCCTGAACTTGTGAAGTGAAAAATAAAAGTGATTTTATTTATTTTATTTTATTTTACCTTTTTTGGTACCGGAGATCGAACTCAGGACCTTGCATTTTTGAGGCAGGCGGCAGAACCACTGAGCTAAATCCCCACCCCGAAAAAGTAATTTTAGACCTATGATATTTCACACTACTCCATCAGTAATAAAGATATATAAATCAACCTTTCTGGAATGTCATTTGGGAAATTTAAAATCCTAATATTTACACTATAAAATAATGAAATATGACATGTAAAGTTAACAATAAACATAATGCAGGAGTATATTTGTATCATTCTGTTTCAATTGTTAATGTCAGAAATATTCATTTTAAGAAACAAGACATTTTTTCCTGTATGTAGGAATTCTTAATAAGATGGAATCTTATATTCTTATAGCTAAGACATAAAATTTGTGATTAATTTAGTCCTAAGTTTTATGTATTTTACAAATTCTCTTTTAATGAATAATTCCTAGTTTTATAGCACTTTTTCCTTATTCACAAATTATTTGACTTTTATGTCATTTGATAGCATATTTACCTCACTTATCATTCTCAAATATATTAAATAAATGACTTATTCAACTCTCTGTGATAAATTATAAATATTCACATAGAAATTTCCAGTCAGTCTTATAAGTCCAGGATTTAAGGGGCTAAAATGGGAGGATCCTGTGTTTGAGGCCAACCCATCCTAAATAGCAACACCTTGTCTAAAAAAACAAAACAAAACAAAACAAAAATTCCATACAGAGATCCACTAAAGATTTTTATTTTTATTTTTTCTGGTACCAGGGATTGAATCAGGACTTTGTTCTTGCCAGGAAGGTGCAGCACCACTGAGCTACGTCCCTGCCCCCACTAAAGATTTTGAAACATAGGCTTCATTTGAGTGACAGAAAACGATGTTTTGTTTTTAATAATAAATGAGAATGATCTAAGTGGACTTTTCAAATACTGTTTTTCTCATATAAGGCCTTAGAGATATTTTGTAGACAACCTTCACAACAGATATCTTGCAGAATATATTGACTTTGGGAAAGAGTTCTATCTCCTCAAGTTATTAGATATAATTGGTTAGTACCAGAAAGAAAACAGTTTTTGAAGCTCAGTGTTCCAATACGTTAAAGCTAATTTTTGATCAGTGTCAGACAGAACAGGTTGCTCAATAAGGCCCAGTTGTGTCACCTGAGTAGTCTGCTGGGATGTAGAGTGAGATAAGAGACAGAGACCCTGGGACAGCACTGAAAAGTCAAATCCGGTATAGAATCTGGAATAGAATTTGGAGAGAGAAATGTCTGATGACTGCTACCCTGATGTACAAAAATTTTAGTGTTTTATGATTTTCTTAATATAAGACACTTGGTTTTTGATATTTAGTTCTTTTACAAACTAGCTGACCTATTAGCACTTCCTCAGTATAACTTATCCTCATACTGTAATTAGCTATTTAAAGAGCTCTGGATGTTAGCTGCCTCTGTCACATTGTGCATACTCTATTCCATGTCAGAAATGCCCTTTATGTCCCAGTCCAAAAAGAGAATTCCCGCTCATCTCCTGAGAGTTAGTTAACATTTCACTAGATTTGAAAAATCTTGTCTGACCTACTTTAGATATTTATCCTTCATTATGCATTATTGATTTGTAGGGATTTTTATTATATTTATAATACATATCAAATATTTAGACATGTATTTCTCATCAAAAATGATTTAAGGTTCTTGTCAGAACAATTATTTTTCCAGTATTTCTATAACCAATGCATGTAACTCATTTATTGCACTTGAGTATTTCATAGACCTGTTTCTAATATATAAATAAGGCATATAATTTTGAATGTTTATGTATTTTATATGTTTATTATATCTATTTATAGGCCTGATTTGGTCCCTGGTTATTCATACTGAGTTTCCTACTGCAAATTTGGAGTCTCCAATACCTATTTTTCAATTATCTAAAAATAAATTCACTGTTTTTTCATAAATACACTTCCCATCTTGGGTCATTTTGTTTCTGTCATTGACATTATTAATTGCCCAATGTTCTACCTTAAAAACTTGGAGCCATGCCTGCTGTTTTTCTCAATCATGTCCGTGCAGATCACCATAATTGTTCCCTATGTATTTATTTAGGTTTCTTGATACAGAATATCTCTATGTAGTTTAGGCTGGCCTCATACTTCAAGTAATCCTCTTGCCTCAGCCTCCGAAGTGATAGGATTATTTATTTTTATGTCTTCATTTTATTCCTCACCTATCTCTCTAACTCCAGATCCTACCACCAGGGCCTAAAAGAACATGGGAAATGCACATTGATATTTTTAAAAAACTGTTTTGACTTTTCCTGAAATGCTCAAAGAAATATGGCCAATGAAAAGATGTGCCATTTTGTAGCCTATAATTTAGAAACATAACCAATTATAGGAGATAACCTCCTATCTCTCGAAACTTATCCCTACTGTCCTCTCCTAAAAATGTCCTTCCATTGTGGCCTAATTTCATCCATAGTTCTGCATATCTCGTAATGTTGTTTTTATTGTCTTAAAAAAATGCTCTCTGCTTTCCTGTCTTCCCTTTAGTACTAGGTTTGACAAAAGCTTCGTTTACTCCATGAAGCTCTCTCAAAGAATCCTACCTTGTCTGTTCTCAGCAACTTTCCTGCTTACTGCCATGCCACTCATGAGGCACTGAGCATACACAGCTTTCTGCTTAAGAGTATGGTTTTACATCCATGACCTTCTTCTTAATAGGGCTGCAAAGATATGTCAGGGCTTAAATAAATACTTGTAAGATGCTTAGAATAATGTTTTGTACTTTTGTCCGTGACTATTATGATTGATTGGAAGCTTTATGACTTTCATTTACTACACTGGATACTATTCTACACTACAGTTTCTATGAAGACCTTGTATCCTGAAGGAAGTACAGATGGTGAGAGTTCTCCAAATGTGTCATCTGTAAGTCACTCATTAACAGTTTGTTACTTACTACTGTTCCTACTTCATATTCTCTGTATTCTTCCTTAACATTAGTCCCAATTGTTTATCTAGATTTTCAGCGTTACTTCTTCACTTTCAATCTTTCCCTTCATGTTTATTAAATTTTAGTATGCTCTGTGCCTTTTTTATATTACCATCTGGATTATATATTAGTCCTGTGTTGTTACTATAATAACATACTTAAGGAAGGCTACTTTATAAAGTAACAAAATTTATTTTGGCTCATGATTCTGGAGGGGCAAGGGCAAGGGACTTTATTCAGTGGTGGTCTTTTTGTCAGCATAATCCCATGGTGGCAAAGAGTATCACATGGAAAGAGACGGTTTAAGTGTGTGTGTGTGTGTGTGTGTATTTATGTTTGTTTGCTTTGTATCTCTTTTCTTATTAGAAGGCCACCAGGACTTAATCACAAGGGCTCTGCTCTAAGGACTTTACATAAGCCTTATCGCAACCCAGAGGGCTCACCTATAAACACTATGATTGGATTGGGTTTCCCTTACTACCCCCAAGTTGTGATTAAATTTCAAAAAAACCAAAGCTTTGAGTAAACTCAAACCATATTTCATCCAGATCACTATCAATGTTATTATTTCCTCAAACATAAATGTGGTCAGTTTATATCATGTTTATCCTCAAATATCTTCAATAAGTACTAATTGTCTATTGAAACAACTTATAACTGCTATGGTACACCTTGCCCTCATGCTGACATTTCCTTTTATACATTTACACATTTGCAAAGGCCAGGACCAAATTCCTAATGTCTTCACCCTGTGTTCCACATGTACCACTACTACTTTCTGCCTTTTCTAATTATATTCATTCATCTTAGAATCCCATACTACTATTAAATGTTAGTAAACTCTAGGTTTCACACAAAAAAAACCACTATGTAGAAAGGATTTTTTCTTTTTGCTGTCAGAGCACTTGTCTTTCTATTGCAACACTTCATCATATCTGAGTTATAGTCATGGATGTATGTATATAATTTTATCCAGCACCAAATTACTCCATCATTGCAGTGCAGTAGGCATGCTGTCAGTTTTTAATAAATAACTTGTACTTCATAATTTAATATAGAGTTGCATTTCCTATTTGAGTGCTTAAACTGAGTAACTCAGCTGTATGTTCCTATGTAGAAAAAAGATAGTAATTACTTGATATTTGTGACTGAAGCACGTTTCAGATAACTGGCTCATTCATTTCTCTCTGAGCACTCTCATATTGTCTCCTCACTAATGGTTTTCTGGGCTTTTTTTGTTGGTTTTTTGTTTTTTTGGTACCAGGGATCGAACTTGGGAACTTGCACTTGCGAGGCAGGCAATGGAAACACTGAGCTAAATCCCCACCCCTGTTTTTGTAAAGCATTATTACTTATTATTGTGTAGTTGACATTCTGGCTTTGCTAGGTGGAAGTTTGGAAGAACTTTTTAAACTATGTTCTTGGGGGAAAAGTGGATGTTATATACAATTCTGTGTTTTCAGGAGGAGCAATACTATTTCTCAGAACAATGGATCTCTTCAAGTTTTAATGTGATTCTACAGGACATAGAGTGTTTTTATTTACTACTAGCCATTTACCATGCCCATTGGGATAAATCCATCAGTGACAGAGAGTTCAGATGAAAAACGATCTCTTTTTACATATGCCTTAGTTGAGTCACTTGAGAAGAGTGCAATCTCTCCCATTGTGGTGAGGTGTGCCATTGAATTCAGTCCTGTCATCTTCACTGTGCCTAGTCAGTCATTTATCTGCAATACCAGAGAATTGTTTACATGGGTATTTCTTCTTCTTAAAGTTCAATTACAAATACACAGGCATTATTGTCTCTACTCCATACAATTTTTTTATAAGCAGCAATACACAGCTCAGAGTACTCAACATAATATATGATTGGGACAAAGTTTTCTAACAAATTCAGGGTTCAATTGGAAATATCCCATTAACACAAAGCATCTCCATGGATAAAGGGTATTGGTCAATGTACATCAAAATAGGATTTTTATTTTGAAGCACACACAAGGACCCAGTCCTGATCATGTTTTTATGCAAATCTGTGAGCTTTTTGTTGAATTGAGTAAATATTTAAGATTTATAAAAGATCCTAAGCATAGTAGTTATCTCTGCATTACCAAAAGCCTAATTTCTATACAGATTTTTAGTCAGTAAATTATGGCTTCAAATATATCAAAGAATCACTCCTTAATTGAATTATCTGGTAATACTCAAGGGATACAAATCACTGTTTTATTTACTTACCAATATTGTGCATAGAGTATATTCTCATGTAAATCAGTTTTAAAAAAGACCCTCAAGAAAATGAAAATGACAGGCAAATGAAAGAATAAAACTGAAAGCATAACTATATTGTTGTCATGCATAAGATTCCAAAGTTGATTCTTCTTATGATTATTAACTTGTCTACAGTTTTATGAAGTTCATGAATTCTCCAGTAATCTTACTTTATTTTCTGACATTTCTCTCACTCTTACATTTCACTTTAAAGGATTGGGCTTTGGCAATGTTTTTGGTTTACTGGTATTTACTACTTCATATTTCATTTAGTATTCAGTATTAGAGAATATTTCTAAGCATTTTCCCAAACCAACATTTACAGTTGGACAAATATTTTTTAATAATTTCCTCTAATTATTTTAATAATGTTAATTTCTTTGTTCATTCTTCAAACTTATTCTGCTATTAAGGCAATTTCAAAGGAAAAAAGGAAAAATAAGAAGATGCCTTATAGGTATAATTTTACTGAACTTTAAGGGTAGGTTTTTATATACTATAGAACAAAAATTTAAAAAAATATTCTTTGCTATGTGTATCTATGCTGTACATGTATTTTATATCTTGATTTTTAATTAGACTTGGATAGGAAAAATATAAATATATGAAATTAGAATTTCTGGGCCAGGGATGTAGCTTAGCAGTACAGTGTCTGCCTGGCAAGAGCTAAGTCCTGAGTTTGATTCCAGTATAAAAATAAACAAAAAAAGGAATTAGAGGGCCTGGGATTTGGCGCAGTGGCACAGTGCCTGCCTTGCAAGCACAAGGACCTGAGTTCAATCCTTGATACCAAAAAAAAAAAAAATTCTATTCAACAATAAGTCAGTGCCACTTTCAACTAGGGTAGGTCTGCCCACAGTCAACCATCCACAGACATGCCCAGAACTGTACTTACTGATCTTCAGGCATTTCTTACTCTAGCAATATTGACATATTGCTATAAATGGTCATGGATATTATTATTAGATAATATTCATTGTCACCAAGTATTAGATCTTTCTCTAGAGTAAAATAATTTTTATTTATAACTGAAAAAATAAAAAAGAAAATGATGAAGGAAAACATTTGTTAAAAACTTGTTGTGTTTCTTACCATATTCTTTTCTGTTCCTAAGTAAGATCAGATGGTGCATAAATACAGCAAAAGGAACATTTCAATTTGCATTGGTGACCATTGTTCTTTTTATGAAATTATAATATGATGACATATTCATCGTTTTAAACTTTTAGATTGTAATCTCATCAAGATCACCTGCTTCAATTAATTGATGTTGTAATTTGTTAATTTCACACTTTAAAAAATTATATATGGAAAATGGGTTGACAAATATAATATGGAATGCATCAAGAGAGTCAAAAAGATACAGATACCAAAACTTAATAAATATCCCATAGTCTTCAAAATTCTAAATATTTATATAGCAAGTTCACTGTATTTCAATAATCATATTTTTGGTTAGAGACAACGGAGAAAGAGTAATCTCTCATAGAATAGCAACCGATTGTATAGCACCTCTCCTGGGGTACACACAGAAGCCTGGATTGAAAGGAGTGAAGCATTTCATGACTAGTATCACTAGTCAGTGGCTTACATATGGTCAAGAGGCTTTTCAAAGGATCAGGTAAGAATTATAACTGAGTGCCTAATCTAAGTAACTAAATAAAAAGTGATGTATATTTTATATAAGAAGTAGAAATCTCCAGTGTTTATAGAAAAGCCAAGTGGAAATGTCTCATAAGCAGTTACATGTATTTATCAGCTTGTATTTATAATAGTAGAAGAAATGAAGATGAGTGAGATCATCATGTAATAATGTGAGACGTATAAGGCAAAATCTTGGACAATATCAGCAAGAAAAACATATCATTGTAAGGAAAATCTCTTAAGGATTTTGAAAAAATTTTATCATGGAAGGGACAGGGACAATACACAATGATATCAAAGTGATAAAAGCACGAGATGGAGAAGGAAATGATCAAAGCGGAGAAGTAGATGTCAGTGTTGGAAGCTGCAAATAAAATAGTTAAGATCAAGAGTCAATCTTGTCATTGCATTTCACATCAAGGACGCCACTACTGATCATGTCCAATACATGTTTTATTGAAGAAGTTGGGGCTCATAAAGTAATGTCTGTATGAGACCTGGTAGTTTGGAAATTGTACAATATAGAAAATATACATAGGTTATGCTTTTAGTAGTATTAATTACAAAGATAAAAATTGATAACAAAGAGGCCCATGTAATGTGAGGAAGTTTTCATTTTGTTTTGTAATTATTAAAGGAACTTGAATGAAGTTAAATTTGGAGAGAAAGAGAGGGGAAGGGAGGGGAGAGAGGGAGGGGAAGATGGCAGGGTAATGGTCCCTGATCAAATGGTAGAATCTGGAGTTGTGTAGTGGAGAGTTTCGTTATACTAAAGGTAAAAAAAGAGGGATGAGATAAAATAGGGAGGAAGGGTATAGCTGGGGCATGGATGGAAGTAAGAGATGCAATCACAGGGTTTTTTTTAGGATCTAGTCAGCTAGTCAGTAATATTTGCTGAGTTGAATTTTTCATTAGCTAATATAAGGAAGAGGTGGAAGAACAGAGTAAGATACAGCCAGAGGGGAAAAGAAAGAACAAACACTGTAATAAAAGACTTACTAATTTTTAGTCATTATTAGACATGATTAGCATTGAGCAGTTCTGCAAAGCACATCTTTGGTATAGACAGAACTTTTAAAGTTTGCTTTTATGCTACCCCCAAATTATATTATATGATTTGTGTGATTATTGTCTACTGGTTGAGAAGAACCCTTGGTCCAAGATAAAAAGTATTTCGGGCCAAGGATTTAGCTCAGTGGTTTCACCGCCTGCTGCACAAGCGCAAGGACCTGAGTTCGATCCCTGGTACCAAAAAAAAGAAAAGATAAAAAGTATTTCAATTGTTTCTCTTAAGTAGGCCCCTGTCTATTTATGTGCTGCCACTGCCTTTTCTTCGCTGCCTCCTCCTCCTCCTCCTCTTCTGCTGTGAATGTGCATCATTTCTCCATTCTAGGTTGAAATGTTGTATTTTTGGGTGGGCATTTCATTATCAAAACTTTTACAAGCATCATTGAATTAACATGCTTAAGGTTAAAGAAGACCTTTAAAATTGAGTGACACCATAGCCTTGAATGGAACAAGCAGCAACTAACCTCTCTAGCTTTCAGCTTACTCTTTACATTTGGTCCCTGAGAGAATTACCTTGGTTTCTCAAGGTAATACATTTACCTTTCTCAAAGTAATACATTTAAAATTATGTCTTTATACTCTAGACTTTCTTGTAGTTTTGAAGCTGGATAATACTAATATCTTGCATATTACTGGATCTAGAATTCTCCCGACTACCTCTAATTCTACCATTTTTTCCTCTATACATGTAGCCTGTGAATTCTGTTGGCTTTATGGTTGAATTTTAGCATAAGGACATCCCAGACAAGGCAAAATATTCCCTCTTCTCCGGTTAAGTAACAGAGAATTTAACCAATAGTACAATTAAAAAACTATATAAATTCCAGTAACACAGCATTTGTTTTTTCTATAAAATGTGATAAACCCTGTTAGTTTTTGTCAAGATTGAAATTATTAATACTAAAATATTTTGAATTTTTAAAATATTTATTAAAACCATCATAGTTTAATTATTCACTTCTTCCCCCTCACACGTGTTTATTACGCCCACACATACACAAGAAAAATATTTCTATTTGCCGGAATCTGCAGTAATTTTTAAAAAAACCTAGTCTTCAACAAAACCAAAAAGTCTTGTGTTTGACTGAATAGTGGCCCCAAACAAGTACGTATCTGCATATCCTAATCTTTGGAACATGAGAATATATTCTATATTATATGGAAAAACTGACTTTGCAGACATAACTAAATTAAGGATCTAGAGACTAATTTAGTATCCCATTGGCTGCTCAGCCCGCTAAAAACATCAAGGTCCTTACAGATAGAGGCAGTTGAATCCCAGTCACATAGGAGGAAGCAGATGATAGGAGCTGAAGTGGGAGTGACATGGTCACAAGTTAAGAAATGTGAACAGCCTCCAGGGCAGGAGGAAGCAAAGACAGGCTTAGCTCTGACTCTAGAAGCAGCTGGCACTGCTGGCTCCTTGATTTTAGGCTGTGAGCTTCATACTTCTGCCCTCCAGAACTGTGGAGAATAAACTGGTGTTCTAATCCAGTGAGTATGGTGCAATTTGTTATAATAGCTGAAGGACACAAATACAACTGACAACTTAAATACACAGAAGAATATTTCCATCTCTAAGAATAAGAAACAATAAAAACAGTGTTACAATAGTAGCCGTCATAGCTTTCATTTATTGCAATTCTGAGAAATTGTGAGTGGTTTATTTAATTTTTATAATGACATTGACTATCATGGCTCCCTGCTTTAATAGGATTGGGAATTAAAACAAAAGCACAAATTTACAGGAAAAAAAGCTTTACTTGGAAATTTAGAAGGCTGATAAGAAAGGACTCCAGTTTAAGTATGTGGAGAGAACACAAACTAATAGAGAGGTTCATACTAACATACTAGCAGAAGTGGAAGGCCCGTTTTCAAAGATTAGTTGTTGGGCTGGGGTCCAGTTGATCATTATCTCAGTCCTGCTGTCATAGTTCTAGAATCTTCATGGCTGAGGGATGGTTCTTTTCCAAAGAAAGAATTGTCTCTGTGGTTGTCTCAGCCACGTGGGGTTCCACCTTTCCTAGAATTCGGGTGGACCACACATTTAGAACAACAGTAAACACCTCTGGGTGTGGCTGCTGCGTGTGTCTCTATAAACCTCTTATCTTGCTATCTTCAATTTTAAAAAGGAATGAGAGTTCCTGTAATTTGGGGGAACCAGTCCTGTCTGGCTAGCTTTTAAATAGACACTCCCTAAATGAGTAACATACACCTCTACAGGACTAAGAGATCTGACCCCAGATTTACAGTAATAAAGGATACACAATGAAGATTAAGCTCTGGTCTACTTTTAGTTACCTGCTAGGTATCTGTAGACACAAGTAAAGAGTCATGATTCACAGCACAAATGGCCTTTAAATTCCTGACTATCCAAGAAGAATATACAAGTTATGCTTTTAATGAGTAAAGGTAAAGGTCCAGGAATCTGCCTATTCCCCATTCTGAGGATACTTCCTATGTCATGACTGTCAATAATGACACTGAAAGGATTATATTACTATTCTTGCTTTATAGAAACTAAAGCATAGAAAATGATTCGCTGAATAAGTGGTAGAGCCAGGATAGCAAAACAAGTCTATGCGACAGTTTAAAATTGGCACATTGAATAAGCAAAATACACATTGATTAAGAGAATTTAAATATTACTAAAGGGAATATTGAAAACTTGTGATAGGCAGTGTTATGGGTTGGATTGTGTCTCAACACAAGTTATTTGAGTTTTAATTTAATTAGCTCTGTAAAATAGAACTTTAAAAGTTAGATTTTTTTTTCCTTTAGAGATAAGTGGCTTCCCTAAACTTACTCAGGCCTAGGGCATGAACAGCTACACCCATCTCTCCTTAGCCCAGATGAATGGACAGCATATGTAGATAATGGCACAGGGGAAGTTACATCCAATTTCATTTCTTTGGGCAAGAGAAGGGGCTTCCTGGGCCTTGGACTCGATGAAGCAAGCCTGAATATGTCTGTTGTCTTATTTATATTCACTTCTCACACTGTTCGTTGCTATGAAAGATCATTTACATCTGTACATGGTGAGATGGTGATTTGAAGCAAATAGGCTCTTCTATTGCCCTGTACCTAGGTTTGAACGTATATCTTCCTTTTTACCAAAATAAATAGCCTCCTGTGATTGTGATTTTTTTCTACTGCAAGCAAAAGAATCTGAGTGTATTAACCTAAGTGGCCAGGAATACTAACACCTACTATCTGAGAACATACCCATTTTGTAGCTAAGGTCTTTACAATGAAAATCAAATTATATGAGACCATTAGGTGGTGTCTTTAAAAAAATGGGGGGGGGTGTATGTGGAGACAGAGATAGACTTTCAAAGAGGAGAACAGTAGGTAAAGAGGAAGGCAGAAGTTTGGGAGATTCATTTACATGCCAGGAATACCAGAGATTGCCAGCAACTCCCTGGGAGCTATGGGAGAGGGAGGAACAGATGCCCCCTTACAGAGTCCAGAAGGAATCAGCTCTGCTGACACCTTCATCTTGGTCATACATCTTGAAAGCTGTGGGACAATAAATTGCTGCACTTAAAGCCACTCCTTTTGTGACACTTTATTATACCAGCTTTAGCATATTAAAAGATGGGTGATGATGATAATGATGATAACAAAAGCAATTAAAGCTTTTTTAGAAGTTAATTTCCACTCATTATATCATAGATATAAAATAAAAAATGGAGTTCTTGCAAATGCTTTAAAGGTATTTATTAGCAAGTTTTCATAGTCACTTTAAGAGAAACTTGGAATAAAATTTTGTCTCATTGTCCAATTTAATTAACATCTAGAAACATAAGTGGCATGCAAATATTACATTCTATTTTCTTTTAAAGTATTTCAGACTTCAGATGTAAAACAATCTTCTTGAGTATTTAAATAACTGCTGCTAGGTTGAATTTACATATACATTGAATCATAAGAGATACTGATGTTTATATATATATGGTAAAATTTCAATTTCAAATCTCAAATATAAATAAGTATTGACTTAGACATTTTAACTTTTAAAAATTCTTTGAAAATTCTTGAGGACATAAAATACCTTTTAAAAAGGCACAAATACTTAACACAAATATAAGAAAAGTGTTGTATAGATCCACTCAAGCTATACTTAATTCCCATACTTAATTCTAAGTCTTTTTGAGGTTTGAATGCTACAAGGAAACAGAAATAATATATCATCACTCACCATTCTGCAGTTACCTTTTCAATTTGTGAGCTGGTTACCAGAACTGCAAAATGGAAATTTAAAAGTTCGACTTTTGTTTTTCTTTAGAGAAAATCTGCAAGCTTTCTCAGGCCTAAGGCATAAATGGGCTTCCCAGCCCAGATGAATGGACAGAACAGGTCTGGGAGGTAGGAGCCCAAATTCCTTCCCACAAGAAAGGGGACTCTGAGCACAAGATGGCTGGAAGTGATAAAGCAGCTGTGGAGATCTGTACTCTCTCTGCTTGTTACTATAAAAGACCTTCACTCATACATGGTGAGATGGTGATTTAGGCAAATGGACCCCTCCATCTTCTCAGAGATAGAGCTAACTTTGAATGAATCCTTTTTCCTTTTTAGCAAAATAAATGCCCTCCTTTGATTTGGTCAGCAGTGAGCAAATGAACCTGAGCATTATGAACCCGAGTGGCCTGTAACAAGGTTGCTCGAAGAGGGAATTGTGACTGAGGCATGACCAGCCTCTTAACTGGGCACACATGGAATTTATACTTCACTTGTACTTAAAAAAGGAAATGGGGCAGCCCGTGCCAGCCAGGTACATCTGCGGACACCACAGAGGGTTCCCTGGATGCAGGGAACCCGCCCCATCCAGCCTGCACCCCCAGCAGCAATCCACTTAGCCTGCAGGACTGCCCCCTCACTCCCACTCTTCTGGCCTCTTGGCTCTACTGCCACCTGGTTCCACACTACAAAGTCACAGGGGACACCGGACCACCAGACCACTGTACTGGGTAAGTTGGAGGGATCATCACCTCCCATTGGAACTGGGACTATCTTCAGGTGAAAAGCAGCTGGAACATGCAGTACAACCCTGCAGAGTTCAAACCTACAGGAGGACAGGGAGCTCAACTTGGGACTTGCAGCCAGAAATCTTCCTGGATCTCTTGGGTCTGCGACTGGCTTGTTGAGACTCATTGACTTATATCTGCACATTGCTACCCATGTTGTCTATTGTGACAGCAGAGACATACCCTAAAGGAGGCCCTTCATTTTCAGTTTTATTTTTTATTTCCAAAATTAGTATTATTGTTTTTTTTTCTCCTCTTACCTTATTTTTTTTTCCTACTCTTTGCAAATTTTTGTTTTTCTCTCCTTTTTTTCTTTTTTCTTTTCTCTTTCTTTTATCTCTCTCTTAAACACACTCTCTTGCTGTCCCACATTGTTTATTTCCCTTTTTGTTCCTGTTGTGGCTTTCATTTGGATTTCTTCTTGATTTTTCTATTATTGTCTTTTTCCTTCTCTCGCCTGTGTCCTCTGGCCTCACTGCTAACCTTCCCCATCCTTCTACCTATCTATCCTCCCTCCCCAACTCCTTCTAACTCCCCATCCCAAAGGGTAAAGTTGTTATATTGAAGAGTTCATTCACTATAAACATATTTTGGGTTGGTCCTCAACTTTGATTTAATTCACACAGTTAAAGGTGATAGATTAATAACTATGACAAAATGTCATTTTCTAAGATGTACTTGATGTTATGGTGTTGCTCATTGTATCACTTGGTCTAAGGTGTTGTTATTGATCTAGTCAGTGGTCATTCCTGGTACAATGAAAATGAGATAGCCTCAGAGTCATTAGAGGCTCAAAACTTAAAGACCAGCTAAATCTGGAAGACACCTCTGAGAAACAATCATTCCAAAAGGGTTCTAATTACAAACAACAAAGATACTTACAATAAGCAATTTCGAAGTATCAACCCAGGAGTTAAACCAAGGACAGTACCAAAAACAAAAATGAGAAGACACTTAAGCAAGGCAAAAACTCAGATTTCCACCCCACCAAAGGAAAACCCCCGGGGGACACGAGATGGAAAAGTCCAATAATCAACCACCTGGACACCCTGAACTGATAGCACAGGAAGTAACAAAACAGATGACTGAAGCTCTAGAAAAATTCAAAGCAGAAATAATCTCCCAGATATCTACAGAGATAGTGAGCAGAGTGAAAGACATGATTTGAGGCTCTAGAACAGAAACAAATAAGAAATATAGATGAGCTCAGAAACATGCTGGAAGCCAGGAATACCCAGCATAAGAAAGAAAGGGAAACCATGATTGCCCAACATAAGAAAGAAATGGAATCCATGAAATAGATTCGAACAGATATTCAGGAGATTAAAAACTCCATTGAAAGTATCCACAGCAGATTAAGGGAACCTGAAGATAGACTATAAGATATAGAAGACAGGATTGCAGTTAAGGACCATGAAAACAGAGATTTCTTAAAATTAGTAGGGGACTATGAAAAATCAATCCAGCAGCAGCTAGATGATGAGAAGAAGAATAACATAAGACTGATAGAAGTCCATGAAAAAACAGGAGGAAGCACAATTGACATAAAAAAAAACTGTTCACAGAAGTAATAGTGGAAAACTTCCCAGACAGAGGTAGAGAATTGGACATACAGACAAGTGAGGCATATAGAACTCCAGCTAGCCATGATAAAAAAAAAAAATCTACATCTAGACATATAATAGTCAAGATCCCAGAAACCCAACAGAAGAACAAAATCCTACAAGCAGTTAGAGAAAAGAAACAAATCACCTACAAAGGAAAGTCCCTCAGAATCACAGCAGACTTCTCAACACAAACCCTCAAGTCAAGGAGAACCTGGAGTGAAGTATTTCAAGCCCTAAAAGAAAATAACTTCCAACCTAGACTGTTGTATCTTGCAAAATTATCTTTCAAAATTGATGGGGAAATTAGATACTTCCACGACAAACAACACCTGAGAAATTTCATGAACACCAAAACACCACTACAAGCAATTCTAAACAATATCCTAGAAAAAGACAATGAAGGTCACAACTCCATGAGGCCCAACAGAGGGAGGCCACCAGGCAAGGTAAGAAACTAAAGGGAAAGAGGGAAAAATAAATAAAAGAGCCAACAAAAGTAAAACATCATGACAAGGATGAGCCAATATCTATCAATTATAACCATCAAAGTTAATGGCCTCAATTCACCTATCAAAAGAAATAGACTGGAAGAATGGATTAAGAAACAAAATCTAACAATACGCTGTATACAAGAAACACACGTAACTCAAAAAGAAATTCATAGACGGAAAATAAAAGGATGGAAAACAGTTCTTGACACCTCAGGAACCCAGAAAAAAGCAGGGGTGGCAATATTATTTGCAGACAAAATAGGTTTCAAACCAAAACTAATTAAGAGAGACAAAGATGGTCACTACATCCTTGTGAAGGGAACAATCCAAGAGGAAGAGATGATAATCATAAATATATATGCACCAAATATGAATTCCCTGAACTATAAAAAACAAATATTAATTGACATGAAAAACCAAATAAGGACTAATACAGTTGTAGTGGGGGACCTCAATACCCCAATATCACAAATAGACAGATCATCTAGACAAAAAATTAACAAGGAAATTCCAGAACTGAACCAAGTTATTGAACAAATGGACTTATTAGATGTTTACAGAGTGTTCCACCCCACAAAATCAGAATACACATTCTTTTCAGCTGCACACCGGTCATTCTCCAGAATAGACCACGTCCTAGCTCATGGGACATATCTAAGTAAATGTAAAAGAAGTGAAATTACCCCCTGTATATTATCAGACAATAATGCAATAAAAATGGAGATAAATAACATAAGAAATCACAAAACCCCTACAAATACATGGAAGCTGAATAACACCCTCCTCAACAACCAATGGCTCACAGAGGAAATTAAAGAAGAAATTAAATGGTTTCTACAAGTAAATGATAATGCCAGTACAACATACAGGAATCTATGGGACACAATGAATGCAGTTCTATGTAGGAAATTCATAGCAGTGAATGCCCATATTAGGAAAACAGAGAGAACTCAGATAAATAACCTAATGCAGAATCTCAAGCTCCTAGAAAAAGAAGAGCATAACACATCCAAAGCTCATACAAAGGAGGAAATTATAAAGATCAGAGTAGAAATCAATGCAATGGGGACTAAGAGAACGATACAAAAAAATCAATGATTCAAAGAGTTGGTTTTTTGAAAGAACAAATAAAATCGATAAACCTTTAGCCAAACTTATCAAAAGAAAGGAAAGAAAAGGTGCAAATCCATGCAATTAAGAATGAAAAAGGTGAAGTCACAACAGATCCAACAGAAATCTGGAGGATCATGAATACCTACTTCGAGAACGTGTACTCTAATAAACTGGAAAACACAGAAGAAATGGACAGATTCCTAGATACATACGAATTGCAAAAGTTAAATGAAGAAGATATAGAAATTCTAAACACCACAATAACAATGAGTGAAATTGAAAATGGAATAAAAAATTTACCAACAAAGAAAAGCCCAGGTCCTGACGGATTCACTGCTGAATTCTGCAAAACATTAAAGAAGAACTATTGCCGTTACTCTTTAAACTCATCAAGGAAATTGAAAGGGAAACAGGATTCCAAATTCATTCCTGGAAGCAAGTGTTACTTTGATTCCAAAACCAGGGAAAGACCTAACCCAAAAAGAGAACTACAGGCCAATCTCCCTAATGAACATAGATGCAAAAATCCTCAACAAGATACTGGCAAACAGAATACAGAGTGTCATCAAGAAGATCATACACCCTGACCAAGTCAGAATTATCCCAGGGATGCAAGGATTGTTCAATATTCATAAATCAATAAATGTAATACACTATATTAACAGAGTCAAGGACAAAAACCATATGATCATCTCAATAGATGCAGAAAAGGCATTTGACAAAATCCAACACCCATTCATGATAAAAACCCTCCCAAAAATTGGAATAGAATGTCTTTATCTCAACCTGCTTAAAGCTATCTATGAAAAACCAACAGCAAACACTGTACTAAATGGTCAAAAACTGAAAACTTTCACGCTAAAATCAGGAACAAGACAAGCATGCCCGCTATCACCACTCCTGTTCAATATTGTTCTGGAAACATTAGCCATAGCAATTAGAAAAGAGAAAGAAATAAAAGGAATTAAGAGAGGAAAGGAAGAAGTTAAAGTGTCATTATTTTCTGATGATATGATACTTTACATAGAAGACCCAAAAAACTCAGCCAAAAGACTTCTAGGCTTAATTGACAGATTCAGTAGAGTAGCTGGATACAAGGTCAACACTCAAAAAACAATAGCCTTCTTGCACCCAAATAACAGACTCACTGACATAGAAATTTAGGAAACCATTCCTTTTACAATAGCATCCAAAAAAAATGAAATATCTAGGAATCAATCTAACAAAGGAAGCAAAAGACCTCTAAACTGAAAACTATAGCAATCTGAAAAAAGAGATAGAAGAAGATGTAAGAAAATGGAAAGACATCCCTTGGTCCTGGGTAGGAAGGACCAATATAAAGAAAATGGCCATACTTTCAAAACTACTGTATAGATTTAATGCAACGTGGATTGAATCAGTATGGAGATTCCTCAAAGAACTAGGACTGGAAGTCCCATTTGACCCAGCTATTCCTCTGCTGGGTATCTTCCCCAAAGAATTAAAAGAATCATACCACAGCAATAAATGTCCAACCATGTTTACAGTGGCACAGTTTGTAATAGCTAAAGCTTGGAAGCAGCCCAAATGCCCATCAACAAGAAACTGGACAATAAAAGAATTTAATAAAAAAAAGAAAAGAAACTGGACAAAGAAGATGTGGTTGTTTTATAAAATGGAGTACTACTCAACCATAAGGAAAGAGAAACTAGAGTCATTTATAGCTAAATGGATGCATACTGAGGCCATACGCTTAAGTGAAATAAATAGGACACACATGTGTAAATATGAATAGTTTCTCTAGTGTGAGAAACTGAAAGTATAAATAAGGGTTAAAATGATTAAAATGAATAATTGATAATTTGAAACAGGAAGAAAAGGTCCAAAGGTGTAGGGGTGATGGGAGGGGAAGGGGAAAGGAAAGAAGGGAAAGGAAAACTTATGGGAAAAGAATAAAATGGAAACAAAGTCTATGTAAATAGGGAAGGGTGGAGGGTGTGAAGGGCGCACAGGTAATGGGGAAAAAATAAGAACCAAGATATATCGTGTACAGGTACAAGCACCCAATGATGAATGTTAAAGTATTGTATACCTATTATGTACCAATAAAAGAACTTAAGAAAAAAAAAAAGGAAATGGGCTTCTGTTCTTTATTGATGGTTTTTGCTTTCCTTTAGCTCTTAAAAGTAATTATTAATATATTAACTACATGCCAAGCAAGGATGAAAGCACTAACTATAATTAACTCCTCAAATCTGTGAGTTGTGATTCTACTTCCTAGTGGGAACTCAGCAACTTACTAACATTAACAAATGCGGACCATCAACTTTGTATAATCAAATTATCACATAGCTATATGGGATGATTAAAAGATCTAGGATCAAAAAATTAGAGTTAATTTGTTTAATCATAACCAGCCCTAGTAAGAAGTGGAAGAAATACCTCAGGGAAACAGGTCAGAAAATAACAGATTATTCAGAAGATCACCACTCTAAGCCTTAGCTCAAGGACATTTGTTCCTACAGCAGGGTTGCATTCTGTTATTCCAGTCTCCTAATTCTTGAATGTCAGAGTCTTTGACTAGAGGCTTAGGATCTATCTGAAATGAGGCCTGGCATAGGCTTGATATTAGTGTCCCTAAAGAGCAAAAGAAAGCCTCCATAAGGTGTAGGTGACTAATGGACCATCACATGTATCCCACCTAAAGGCTAAACATTGCAGTGAATTAAGTTTTTTAAGTTGCAGCCTTTAACTCCGACCATGAAGTGTGAGTGTGCTGTCTACTGGCTGAAAAAGTTCTGGATAGAGTAAATAATAACATAATCAAATATGAAATGGAAATGGTTACAATAGAAACATTTTATGATAAATATTTTAAAAATAAATATAAATAATTTAAAAATACATTTCTTGTAGGCTGCGGATTTAGCTTAGTGGTGTCTCTGACTGCCTCACAAGGGCAAGATCATGAGTTCCATCCCCGGTGCCACAAAAAAAACCAAACCAAAAATCATTTCTTGTAACTTCCTCTTGACCATACAAACTAGTAAGCCGAACAAAACATGGCTCAGTTTAGTTTTCTGACTTCATAAGTTTAATAATAATAATGCATATACCCAATGATATAACTCTTACAAAATCCCTGAGCTACTGAATAAGGAATTGAGCCTCACAGAAGTCAGTGAGGAGGGTAGTTAAGAAGCAAAGCTATGATTCAGACTTAGATGTCTCTCAATTCCAAGCTAGTGCTCTCTAATATTCCCTTATTCTCCCTGTCCAATGATTTAAATGGACTGTTGCAAATTTGATTTAGGAATATAACCCTTTTCAGACAATTACATTCTGAACTATGGATTTAAAAAAAGCATGAAAATTTGATAAGTTGTATCTCTTCTCTCCCATAGAAAATGACAATAATGTGGGGGGATTTATAACAAACAGGAAAATATGGATAACAAAATGACAGATATATATTCTTTATTTTCTTTAGATTGGGAAGGAGGTTCATTTTCAATGGAAAAATGGAATGAGATGTTCTAAATTTGGCATTTCAAGCTCTCAAACTTGAAAAATAGCAACATTTCTAACCATTTGCTCATATTGCCTACAAATCTTGGTGGAAATCTTCCTATTATTATAACAATTTAATACATAAAGTATCACATTACCTTTTGATAAGAAAATGATTTATTGGTAGCAGTTTTTGTTTAAGATATTTTTACTTCTTTTCCACAACTTGTTAACTGTGGACATACTCCTATCAGTATATTTCATTCATTTTTTGTTATGTTAGTGTAGAATGGTGGTGATGTTTGCACCTCTTCCTTTGCCTAAGGTCAGGAAAAATTTTCCTAGGTAATTCATTTTTATCATTCCATTTTGAAGTATGTATGTTCATGTTTATAGCAGTAAGCTTTATTTCTGGCTTTCTGTCAGAATGTACAAATTAGAAACATACCTCAAAAATTCTTGAACATAATGGATCCATACCTTTTGCAAAATAAAATCAACACTTGATTTCCAAAATGGTGGTCTCATGTTTATTATTTTTAACTTCTTTATTTTAAATCATAGTCAGAGTCAATATTCAACATACTTAGAAGCTACTGAGACTTCATTTTCTTTTCCTTGACAGCCTTTCATTTTGCTCCAATTCCTATCTTTAACCTGGATCAGTCTTTTGATGTATCTTAACCCTACAAGTTATTAGATTTCTCACTGCAGACTTCGTGGGGAATTGTGTTAGTTATTTTTCTCTCATTGCTGAGACAAAATACCCAACACTCAAAGTTGAAGGGGAAAAGGTTTATTTAGCTTACAGTTTGCAAAGGTTTCAGTCCGTAGTTGGCTGCTCCAAGACAGGGACGGCAAACAGGCATTGCAGAGGAGAAACAACATGGCGTGCACAAGGTAGTAAAGGTAACAAGGGACCTTAATAGTGTCTTTCTGCTCCTTTTATCTCATCCAGACTGCTGAGATTAGGGTGGAACCAAGCCAATCACTCAGGTGGTTTGGTAACCATTTGCCCTTAATCCCAGCATCACACACTCTAGATTGAGTACCTCAGATAAAGCATGAAGCTTTGGAGGGACATCTAGACACACGCTATAACAGGAATGAAGGTATTTAACAGTTTCCTTATTCGACATCTCTGTTCCTCCAAGATTGCCTGTGACTTGCACTAAACACTTTACTACCCCTTCCTCAGACATAAAACCGAAATAGCATACTAATTTTAAACAATTTTAAGAATTGTTATAATTTTATTATTTAAGTTACCTAGAAATATAATAAAATTATCATTGGCTCTGTGTGCACTCTATTAATCATGATAACTCATGGATTCTTTCAGAATGAAAAAAATGTAGCCTAAAATTGTTCTCATATATCATGACTTTTTTATGAATTCAAATTTTAACAATTAATGAAGTTGACATAGGTTATGCATCTGTAGACATTTAATTAAAATTTAATTAAATATTTATTAATTTCCACTTTGCAGTTTTCATTTTGTGTTTTGGATCTGATGCTTTTCTCAGGTCTGACATTTTCTGGAGAATTGTAGATTTTAAGTTCATTGGCATTATGCCTTTGAGTGCTGGTGGATGAAATTATCACACAACTGGGAAAAGTCCTTCCAATATTCTCATTGTTTTAGGCTTAACCTTCAACTAGCATAATATATTCAAAAAACCAAAAGCTTGATAATTAGCAGTCTTGAAAACTGTGTGTGTGTGTGTGTGTGTGTGTGTGCATGCACATGTGTGTGTAATTCCATGTTGTCTTTCTCATGTGTGTCTCAAATTTTTATGGAAATATAAAAGAAAGTCATTTGCGAGGTTTCTACTTTAAAGAAATAATGATTTTCTTTATATTGAATGCCTCCATGTCAACCAGTAAATATTGCTGCCCTGAGCAGATTTCACAAGCCCCTTTTCTCAAAATCTTGGGGCCAGGCATTACCGGGAAAAATGCCTCTGCCACAGGAGGAGAGAGACCAGCAGTTTGACCCTCAAAAGCTGCAGTCTCTACATCTAAAAATTAGCCAGAATTTGATCATTTCTCACTACCTTCCCTGCTAGCCCTTGTCCAGGCCCATGGTCTCTGGCTCTTACTACTTCACTTGGCCTCGGACCTGGTCTCCTGCTCAGTCCCACAATCCCTGCTGTCCTTCAGTCAGTTCTCAGCACAGCAGGAAGAATAATGTGGTACAAGCAGCAGTCACATCATGTTGCTCCTTGTCACTCACCTCTAACATCTCCATCTCCCTCAACAAAAAAGCCAAAGTCCTCACACAGGCCTACACATTTCCCCAAATCTATGCCTGCCTCCTTCATTTTTTTTTTTTTTTTTTTTTTACCTTTTCTCCTGCTTCTTTCATTTTGATTCATTTCATTCCAGCTGCACTGGCCCCTGGGTTATTCCTGGAATATCAAACTTCTTCTCTGGCCTCCAACTTGCTCCTCCTTCTGCTTGCTACCATTTTATTCTGAAGGTCAAGACAGATCCTACTTTCACATAGTCTTAGATCCCTTCTTGGTGCTTTGTATTATTGTTTTGTTTTCACTCTTCTGTGCTAATCACCATTAAAGTGATTATACAACTGATTCATTGATCATGTTTGTTGCCTATTTCCTCCACTAGAATATTAACTCCACGAGGGCATTTTCCTTTTTTCCCCTCTACTGTAAATACTGGACATTAGTGCCAATGCTGACTTCTTTTTGCTGTTGCATTAATATTTGTATAATGAATGGGTACATAATGCTATGCTCCTTCCTAATGGGTGTGATGAGAAGACTTGCATGATATTTTCAAGCAGTTATTCAGGGTTTCACCAACTCAAGACATTTCTCCTAATCCAGTTTCTGTCCACAGGAAGCACTCAGACTCATTTGTGAGGCCATTTAGGGAAGAATGTTCTTCCCCTGGCTTTCGTTTTCTACCTGGAGAAAGTTTATGTGTCTTCTTCCTTGCAGGCATATTGCCTTGTAAGCACTCAGGCTACAAGTGATCTTGCTGGGTGTTGTGTTGGTCATCTCTGTTGTGATGCTTATAATAGAATAATATTTAAAAAAGAAAGAGGCCTGGGAGACAAGACTTGGTTTCTTCTAGTCATGTCTTCTCTGTCTTTGAAAGAAAGGATACAACAGAAGGCTGTCTGCTTCTCATTCTAGATTCTTGTCTTCAGTAACTTCAGCATGTGAGAGGATTTACTGAAATGCTTTTCTCAAAGACAATGTGCCTCAAGAGCCACTACCTTAAGAAGTGTGAAAAATAGGTATTTTTTTCATCTCATAAAGTGGTGGATAATTTTTATTAATCCTAAATCTTCTTACTTCTTGGGGCTTGACAATTTACAGAGGGTGGTATGAGTTGGTTACAGTGATCATATGCCATGAAACTTAACTGAAAGGACATTTTAGGACAAAACAGGATTCTGCTAGGTGACCTTTGGCCAGATGTTGGGGTAGGGAGTGAGCATCTGCTCATTTTCCTCTTCCCTAAACCCTTGTCTTTGGAGCACTAAACTCCAAGGGTGAGCATCCCTTCCCATTTCTCAAGCCTGTACCACTGCAGCAAAGGAGTAGATCTTATTGTTTGTAGAAAGCACATTTAATCTTCTCATCTCTAGCCTCCTGTGTGTCCGCACAATGGTAATTCTGCCAGTCCAGTGACATTTTCTTCCATCAATGTATCCATAGTACACCTAAGTCTCTCACACAGGCTCTGACCCTATGAGTCAGGCCCTTAAGGAACTTTCCTTACCCCTGTGTACCAGTAGGGTTCTTGTAATTTTCAAAACTTCTCTCCTGCTCAGATTTATTCTTTCTCTCCTGCTCATGTAATCTCTATTTTTCATTTATAGGGTTGATTATCCCTGTGGCTCAAATATTTCTTCTGCCCCTGGCACTTCACTGTCAACACATACTTTGTTCCATAATCTGCACGAGGGCACGTGGCCACCTTCAGTTCATGCAACTGGTCCAGGCACAACCAGGCATACACTGTCTCGATCTATTGGATTCCTTTCAGACCTTCAAACAATGTCGAGAATGCCACAAAATAGTCATCACATTGTTAGTGTCCGCTGAATGACTGAGCTAGGAAAATTGTGTTTGGACATATGTGAAGAGTTTATGTTTTAGTTTACAGAATTATTAGTTTAATGTGTTATGTTATGAGTCTCAATAAAAATATAGCATATTCAGAATGTTTTAATAAGTTTATTTGTAAAAGAACAAGTTACTTCAAAATGTTAGTGTAAATTGAACTTCAAAGGACAGTGGAGTATTACAGAGCTAGCAACTACCAAATTGGCCTCACCCCCCAGGCCAAAGGAGTCATAAAGTAGTCCAAAACACTTTTCGTGCGTGTAAAGGTGGCTGTCTTAGCAGGTGAAATGGCTTCTGGTCATGAGTCACAGGGAGCTAATGCCCTGGGCACAGTTTTCTGTCCCTCATACCTTTTGCTGTTCTTTGCAGTGGCCCAACCCTGTGGAAGTTTCCGGGCAGAGGTGTATTGCTGTGCAATCCCTCTAAGTCAGCGCCTCCTGGGTGGAGAGGAAGGTAGAGAAGAATGAGCAAGGTATGTGGAGCAGTAAACCCAATATTCTTGTCTGTATTTCTATTGTAATTCTTCATTCTCAGATATTTATATCTCTCAGTGTCTCAGAAAGACAAAATGAAAGATGAAAGATCTTATCCCTATACTTTTTCATCCAATGAGATTTTAAAAATAAATATTAGTTATTAAAATGTGGTTATATAAAATGAAGTGAAATTCAGAGATCAAACAGAAAACACAACTAAACATTTTTAAACCAAAGAACTAAAAAGTTAGAAAGTCTTACAGAAAAATTCTGAGATTTAAATTTAAAAAAACCCACGTACTTTCAAATCATCAGAGGTTGATTTAGAAATCTATATGTGTGAAGATTTTGTTTTTCTTTTTCAAATTCCATTCAAATTTTTAGAGGCTGGTGTTTTGCATACAGTGATAAAGCTTCATCCACAGGGCAGAGGACTACTGGACTACTGAACTCTTCAGCCTGTGGTTATATCACCACGTATTCAGTCTTGGATTTGTGAGAAGGATCCTTATGGAGATTCTTGCTGAACTACACAGTTCTTGTTGAATATTGACCCTGAGTATTGAGTATTTGAATATGGATACTGAGTAATATTGATACTTACTAGATACTAGAAATAGATTTTCAAGAGAGTGCATATTCTCCTTATGAAGCAATATATATCTCACAAGCGTACTTTAAAATTAGAAGACTATTTCTTTCCAGAACCATTAAAAATTTTGATTAAGTTGAAGGGGGTTGTCAGAAATTGTGTGTGTGTATGTGTGTGTGTGTTTGTGTGTTAGAGATGTATTAGATTAGTGCACATGAAAACCTACAACAAAAAGGTTTCCTGGTTTGTTTTACATTTGAATTTTAATTTGCTTCAGGGCAAATAAACAGACTTCTGGTTTTGAAGCATGTATATTTCATGTTTGGACAAAAAGACTTTTTTCCATTAACAAAAATAATTTTTTATTGACCAGTTTGAAAGAAGAAAAAGAAGAAGAAGGAGAAGGAGAAGGAGAAGGAGAAGGCTGGAGGAGGAGGAGGAGGAAGAAGGTAAAACAATCTTCATATTTTAGAAAAAGGAGCTCTCCACACCAGACTTCAGAGTAATGCTGTAGGCCTAGAAGATAGCTTTTTTAATAATATTGCTATTAGTTAAACCAGGCAAATCTGACTTCATTTTAGTCTGCTAAATCTAAAATTATTTTTCTTATCATCTATCTGTGTTATCATAAGAAATCATTCTCAGAAAGTATTATTTATTCTTTTGGAATAAATTCTTTTGACATGGCAAATGATTCATTTTAATTCTTTTGAATTTAATGTTTGCTTTTGATATTCAATTTAACTTTGCCTATTTAGAATCTAATCTACATATTGCATGGTATTTTTATTTTTTTCATTCAACAATTGTTTAATTCTATGCAGTATTTTAGTTGTTTTTTGTGAATAAAATATTAGTCACCTTGGTTTAGCACTTATGGAGTATTTGAATTGGTTCATGGTGCTATAACAGGATTACAGATTGGTGCATTTAAAAGCAATGAAAATTTATTTTGCATAGATTTGGAAGTCTGAGATTAGGTGACAACAAGGTCAGGCTTTAGTAAGGAACCTCTCTAGGTTGCAGACTTCCACATATTTACATGGTAGAAGGAAGTGGAGAGAGTTGTCAGAATTCTTTCTTAAGATACTCGTACTATTTATGAGGGCTCCGCCTTCCTGATCTAATTACAAAAGTTCTTGCCTCCTAAAACCACCACATGGAAGGTTAGAGTTTCAATGTATGATTTGGGGGAAATACAGGGATAAACATTTAGTCCATTGCATGGAATAATTTTTAAAAAGTGTTAAGAGAAAGATGGATACAATTAAAGACATCCAAATTAAGATCTTTATAGAGTAAAAGATGATTAAATAAATTAAAGATAGGCATCAGACTGAGAGAATAAAATTCGAATGTATATAATATACTAAAAATTGATTTTCAAAATAATGAAATTACATTGTCAGAGGAATAAAAATTCAAAATTCAATTCAGTTGGAAAATAAGCAATTGGTATATGCAATTCAAGTAGGTAAAAACATATGAAAAATACAAATTTCAAATGAAAATTAAGGAAATACAACTTTAAGATGATACTTTTCAACTGTCTAATTGGCAAAAACAATAGATCTGGAAATGACAATCCCAGTGAACATTACCAGGGCCAGAATCTTCATATATTCTAGATTGGAAAGCACAGTGCAACAGAATTAGACAAAGCTAATTAAGTTAGGAATGTTTATGGTAGGCAGAATCCTAAGATAGCCCCTATTGTCTTTGTCCACTGGTGCTGTGCTCTATGAAATGTTTTCCCCTTGGGGGTGAATGGAGCTTGTGGAGTTCATGTAACCAGTGGGACATGATAAATGTGATGCAATGTGATTCTTGTGATTAGGATACAATATATAGTGGACCATTGTTTTGGGTGTTTCTGATATATACAAATTTTAGTTAAAATAATTTAGATAAATAAATATAGCTGTCAACTTTGGAATCCAGATTTCAGTTATCATGCTATATCTAGTATGAGAAATTACAGAAATAAACTTTGCTGCTAGCCTTCAGTCTTTGTACCACTATGGAAACAAATGTACACTGTGGTCTGGGACCAATTATACAATTACGGCACTTCTTTCAAAAGCTGTTGGTAAGGGCTGGGGATTTAGCTCAGTGGTTCTGGCACCTGCTTCGCAAGTGGAAGGTACTGAGTTTGATCCCCAGTATCAAAAAAAAAAAAATAAAGCTGTTGGGAATTGGTCATTATATTATATCTACTAGTCACTTCACGCACAGAGTGTAAAGCATGGTGTTGCATTGTCCTTTTCTCCACAAGATAAATTATGTAGCATTTTACAGAAAGCGATACTTGATAGAAAGAACCCAATAACAAAATTAAAATACAGCAATGAAATAGAGTAAAAATACTAAGAATAAATTTGGAATAGATTAGAAGTTTTGAATATGCAAGGAGCAAAGCAAAATTAGAATAAGACCTAGCCTTTTATGAAGATACTTGTTCAACAATATTGAAAATGTACAATGAATATTAAAAAAACAAGACAACATTGGCTCTAGAAATGTAGGTACCATTCTTTTTTAAAAAAATTCTTTTATTGGTACATTTTAGGTATACAATACATTTACATTTATCATTGGGTGCTTGTACCTGTACATGATGTATCTTGGTTCTAATTTTTTTCCCCATTACCTGTGTGTCCATCACCCCCTCCACCTTTCCCTATTTACATAGATTTTGTTTCCATTTTTTTTCTTTTCTCATAATTTTTCCTTTCCCTTCTTCCCTTTCCCCTTTCCCCTCCCCGCCCCACCACTACACCTTTGGACCTTTTCCTATTTCAAATTATCAATTATTAATTTTATTCATTTTAATCCTTATTATACCTTATCTTCAGTATAAATTGCACTAGGAATGGAGCATTTACTTCTATTTTTGCTTGAAGCCTATAATAAAACAAAGATCTCAGATTGTTGAATTTTTACAAGAAATGTTGAAGTTAGTTGCTTCATTAATTTTTTTAAAGATAATTACTGAGGCTGAGGAAATAATAACCAGTAGAGGCTGGTTAGAGCCAAAAAAGATGTAGAGTGAAATTTGCATTCAGACTGCAGGGATGAGTTGAGGTAGATATTAGGATTGACAAATATATAATATTGATGGGACAAATTTTTGAAGGTTATCTCATTAAGAACCTATATGAAAAAGACATAAAATTATCAACAACTGTGAAAAAGAGAACCTAAATTTATACCTTGAAGAACTTAAGAATGAAGGCAATCTTATTGATGTGAATGAGGAAAGTGATTGTGATGAAAATGATGGTGATAACCAGAAGAGAAGCTTGCCAAACACTTCACAGAAAATGTTCACTTGGAGACATCTCATAATACCGAAGGCAAAGGATGAACTGCTGGAAGTTGACTCAAACTTTATGACATTTCACCAAGGCACAGAATAGATGCTTATTTCATATAAGTACAAGGAGAAGAAGGCAAGTACTATTCAAAACTACAGTACTTTTGATAATATTTTTAAAGAAGAAATAAAATACTTGAATTTTGTATCTTTCTCCTATTTGAAATTGCTGTGCTAGATATAGTTTGGTTCTACAAAAAATAAAATGGATAAATATCTTGACACATAAGATCTTTTTTAACTACATTTATTATCCTTGTTATTCATTTTGATGCTTAAACTTTAATAATTTAGCTACTGGAAGCCTCTTTATGTTTTCAACATGTTTCTATCATTTCTTGAGCACTTTCTTTTTAGTGCTATCAAATAATGCAGATTAAGTTTGTGCTTTTTTTCCACAATCTCCCAATTAACCATGTCACGTTTCCTTGATTCTCTTTAGTGTGAAATGACATTTTAGAAATGAAAATGTGTCTATGTGCTCATTGTTATGAGTACCTTTGATTTTTAGCTTTTCAGCATCCAAAAGTGATACTTATGCACCTAATTTTATCTCTTAGGATTTTTCCATTCCTTTCCCATTTCATGCTTTTGCTTCCTTTCTTTAATAATGAGAATGCTGGATCCAAAATTTACAGGCAGTGAACCAATTCAGCTATAGTATTATATGTGACTGTCCAGAGAACAAACAAAACTCGACATAAACTCTTTAGAAAGTAACAGGAATACGTATTTTCCTTTGGTTCTACATATTTAGATATTCTATGCATAGCTATTAATGACAGGAGGATATTACTAAGAAAATTTTCATCTATATTGAAAGGAAAAATAAGAGACAACTGAGTTATAAGTGGAATATTCTAGGTAATCAGAGCTGTTTTATTTAAGACTTCTTTCTTCTCCTTAGGAAGTATTATCACAGATAGTAGAGGCAGACGTTGATTGATATACCACATACTTGATTACAGCTTTATAGTTTTGTACTTGGGTTTGTAAATGATGCTTTTTATATGAAATCAAGGTAAATGTTCCTTTCCATTTTCTGATAAGATTTTAGTAAAAATCAAAAAACAGATCAGATATGAAAATAAATTCCATTTTTCTTACTGAAAAATAATCTATATATGGTTGTGGAAAGAAAAAAATTAACAGCAAAAATGGAAAGGTGTAATTTTAAAAATATTTTTCTATTTTATTTGCATAAACATTAATAATAAAATAATATCATTTATAGACTGAATATTTGTTTCTGTGTTAGAACAAAACTAATAATTACTACTGTTTATATACTGAGTGTTATAATAAACATATCACATATTATGATATTTTACTCTGAATCAATGTTATATTTTAAGAATTGCTTTTCTGTCATTTTGTGTTTAGTGAGATTAACTTTCCTGATAATATTAGCTGATGGCTGGTTAAGAAGGTACTCAGACAAGGTTTGTCCAGTTGAATCCATTAAATGTGGACATAACATTCTAATGAAAATGTGAAAATACTTTTGACATGAAGAGTACCTAGTATAGCTACATTTTGCTCTAATAAGTTAGAAAAAGTTCATTTAGTTTATTATTTTCAGACAACATACTTCTTTTCAATTCAATAGCTAAAAATAATAAAATATGATTTCCATTTTTCATTTTTATAATAACAATCTAAGCATAGAAAGAAAAACTAAATTATATTAAATGCAAAGTATTTATCATCATCACAAAGTACTTAACAAGATTCAAAAATTATTTGAATTTATAGTGACCATTGTAGTAGCTTAGCACCAATGTTAATATAGTTAACAGTTATATCAATGTATAAATTTTCTGTTTATTGAGTTATGATTAAAATACGTCTTTCACTTGTGCTTTAGAGGTTAGTTAAAAGTCATTACTTTGTGGAACTTTATAAATCCATCCTAGTCTGCAGAAATTGCCTTTTTAAAGACTCTTCCAACTGAAGTATTCTGTGGCCCTTAGGTTACTTGATGAGTCACCAGTCCAACAGGAAGGCAGTGGTCATTTATCAATCTGGGATAGTTCTTGGTCAGGTGGGAAGGTCATCAGGTTAGGATACTCCCAAGACCTAGGGAAACTTTTCCTGTTATTCCTGAGAGAGGAGTCTTTATTCTGGTTTAAATGTAAAATACCACCTTTAGAAAACTTTCCAAGGCCAATTAGAAGACTTCATTAAATTAACAAAAAATTATGAAAGAAAAAGAGACAAAACACCACTTAATTCTTCTGGTTTTACTTTACATTTTATAACAAAATTATTACAAATATGACAATTTCTTTATCTGTTGAGTCAGACACATAGAAATATTTTATTTCAGTATAAAAATTATTGGGAACTTTGCATTTTCTTCCATGAGAATGTGGGTGTAGTATGAATAGGTTATAGTTTTACTTTTTCAATAGGGAAAAGGTAAATTCATGCTTAAACCAATATAGTTTGGAATAAAGAATGGGATTCGAATGCCGAGTCAATGCAATATAATTACCAAAGGAAAAAATGATAATGGTGATAATAAGATTTAATCTTTATATAGGACACATCATGTAAATTGCATAACTTTAAGGACTTTCTGTGTGTGTGTACTTGTGTGTATACAGAACTTTTCTATGAGGTTATCACCCTTCATATCCTCATTTTACAGATGAAGAAAATGGAGCAAATAAAGGTTAAATAACTTTTCCAGAATCATTCCACTAATAGGAAATGATTATGATAAAAATCTAGGGTTAAAATGGACATTTAATGAGTGCTGGAATTGCACAAACTGCTTTAAACTTGGTTTTGGATATTAGTGTTTGTAAGCAAACCCAGAACCCACACACACACTAATATTGGTTTAAAGAACAATGTTTTATTATATGAAAATAGGATTCGAAAAGAATAAGATACAAATCATATGTAGAGGATGAAGAAAGGAATTTTTACATTAAATGTAAAAAATACCCTCCTACGTAGCTAGGATCACTCTTTTTGTTTGAAAATTGAGTTAGTGTTGTTGAGGTAGGCAACAAAGCACAATTCATAGTATCTATCTTTTAAAGTAGATGAATTTGAGTTTGAATCCCATCTTAACAGCACATTATTTTATACCTGCATAACCAAGGGCAAGTTATTTTTATCTAAAACTTTGATCACCCATTAACAGATTACACCCAGTTCTTTATGAGATGGATTTTATACAATCTTATTGTTTTAGTTACTTTCTCCTTACTGGGACACAGTACCCAACACAGGTAAATTAAAGATGAATGATTTATTTTGGATCACAGTTTGTAGAGGTTTCAGTTCATAGTTGGCTGGCTCCAAGGCAGGATGGCATGGCAGAGGGGCATTACAGAAGAGAAACAGTTCATAGCAGGACAGGCAGGAAGCAGAGACAGATCAAGAGAGGAAGAGGATTATACACCCTTCCAGGCCACGCCCACAGCGACCCACCTTTTCCCACCAGGCCTCACCTCCTAACATCATAACCAGCTATTAACTCATCAGTGGACTAATCTAGTGTTGAGTATCACACACCCATGATCCTGGCACCTCCCAAAATCTCCTCCTATGAGCATATGAGGCTTTGAAGGGACATCTAAGTATAAACCATAACCTTTCTAATATAAAAAGTTTAATTATTAATTTTGTTTAATATATGACAATATCACTGAATTACACATTCCACAGACATGGGGCTTTCATTGGATCTCATATAATTTGTTTCTTTCTATAGTTAGAAGATCATGACCATGACAATGAAAGATAAATAATCATATTTTACTTGCTTTTTAGATATTGAATTTCAAAGAATTCTGCTGCCTATAAGTAATGTGCTAAAATGAAAAAAATTCCATAGAGTAAAAGAAAAATATAGCTACCTTGGACAACTAATTTCAAAAAATTAATATTCTTGATTTTAACATCTTAGTACATTAAGTTAATTGGTATTGTTCACTGCTGTTAGCTCAAATATCTAGAATAGTACCTGGCATATTGACTGTTTAATAAATATATATTGATTATAACCTAATATGAAATTTTTAAACTTCACAATCTGTATGTTTGGCATAGTAGTCACTGACTTACCCATATCATTGAAATTTTAGACACTAAGCAGGTACTCTTTTACATGCATTCCTATTTCCAGAATCAACCACTGTGGAAATCAGTGTGGAGATATTTCAAAGAACTAAGAGTAGAGGTCCCATTTGACCCAGCTATTCCCCTGCTGGGTATCTTCCCAAAGCAATTAAAAGAATCATACCACAATGATATATGTGCAACCGTGTTCATAGCAGCACAGTTTGTAATAGCTAAAACTTGGAAACAGTCCAATTGCCCATCAACTGGAGACTAGATAAAGAAAATATGTTAATATTTTTTTAATAAAATGGAGTACTACTCAGCCATAAAGAATGAGAAATTAGAGACATTTATAGCTAGGTGGATGCACATTAAGGCGATACTCTTAAGTGAAATAAATAGGACACACATGTGTAAATACCGAATAGTTTCTCTGGTGTGAGAAACTGAAAGTGTAAATAAGGATCAAAATGTATAGTAGATAATGTGAAATAGGCAGAAAAGTTACAAAGGGAAGGGGAAGTGGGAGGGGTAGAGGAAAGAAAAGAAGGGAATAGAATTAACATGAGACAATTAAAAAAATGGAAACAAAGTCTTTGCAAATAGCAAGGGATGAAGGGGTTGAAGGGAGGGCAGGGGAATGGGGAAAAAATAAGAACCAAGATATATTACATAAAGATACAAATCTCCAAGTGATGAATGTCATTATGTTGTATACCTAAAATGTACCAATAAAATTAATTAAAAAGAAAGGGGTACAATTACTAGGTGGTTTTAGTGAGTATTACCTATCATATTACAGCTATAGATTCACTCAAGACTTTGAGGGCAAGCTTTTATTACCAACATCAAAATGCCTCTGAGTGTAGCTCTGGAGTTTAGCAGAAGTATCTGGTGTGGTGTCAGAGAGCTTTCTTCTATTATCCTTCTCCAATAGTTGAATGTAATGAGGAACTTTACTTAATTCTCTGAATTGGAGAATTAGTGATAGGTAGGAATACCTCTACCTGTTTCATTTTAAAGACACTAATCCCCGAGTCTTCATATAGTAGCTACTCAACCAATGGCGGCAATTTTAAAGCACCAAGTAGTGCCCAGCTCACAGTAGGTATAAACTAATACTGTAAGATCCGTAATTCAGCACTGAATCTTTATGAGGGCAAGACAAATGCAAAGTACCCACAGTAAGTATAAACTAATACTGTAAGATGTGTAATTCAGCATTGAATCTTTATGAGGGCAGGGCAAATAGAAGGTACTATGAGATCACTATTTCTTACTCTAGTCTCTGAAACATCCTGTGAAAAATGATTTTATTTTCATTGCTTCTCAACTTCATGGAGTAACTGATAAACTGGTGATGAATGAATGAGTATTTTGGGGGCATAAAAATGGTAAAATATTTATTGTTGCACAAGAATCAAGAATGGCATTCAGTATACAGCAAATGCATAAAACACTGCATGTATTTATTAGATATATGATTTTCACCATTTAAAACATTTATTTTTCAGTGTTTAGCATTTCAAATTTACACTTGGAGCCTTTTATATGCTTTAATTTTGCTTGTGCTCATTTTTTCCCATTAAAAACCTTTGAAGATTTCTCATTCAATTCTTTCAGAATCATGCTTATTGTTAACATATATATTAAAGCTGACTCAATATGCTCTCAAACTATGCCATAGAAAAAAGCTATAATGACTCTGTACACAAATATATACTTAACAAATTATTTTATATTTAAGTAACTAAAATGATTTTGACTAATTAGCATCTGAAAAGTAATTGTCCACCAGCTGTGAATTTACAAATTGCCATCAATTTGACCTGGCCAGCCAAACCAATTGAAATGAATCATTTGGCATATAACTATGTGAATGTAATAAGGCTACCAACATTACCATGCTTTGGCATTTAAAAATAGTCAAAATTTTAATCAAATACTATGAGTAGAAATAACAAGTTAATATTCACAATAGAGATATTTCAGCCTTTTTCAATTTATATATTGCAGTTTAAAAATATTCATATCTATTTCCAACAATGGTAAGAGATGCCCTATGTAAGGTTTTATACTCTCCATTCCTTTTCAGTTTTTATGCATCTTGCCATTAGAAATTGTTTTATTTCTTACAAACATACCAAGTCTCAAGTCAAAAGTTTTGTTAAATATGACTCTACATTGAAGAACCTGCTTTAAAAAATGGTTCTTCTGAATATTATTCTGATATTGCAGAAGGAAGGTATATATAGAAAATTATTTAATAAGTGTAAATTATAGAGAAAAATAACCACCTAGGGAGCTATTCAATATTCTTATTGGACTTATTAAAATTATGTATACAAAGTCCTCACTTAGATGTCTTTTGAATTCTGCCTAAGAGAATCATGATACACTGTTTTATATTTTCTTGTTATCTACTCTGAGTCAATGTCAATTACTTTAAAAATTATTGCATCAAATAATAAAAATAAAAGCAATTACTTTCATATGATTTGTTTCTTGTGTGATATCTGGTAAAATATCAAGATAAGCTGTGGGAAATTGTACAATTTAGTTATCTAATTGTAAGAATAGGATCACAAAAAGTTTGTTAACTGAAAAAATTAAAAAGTCATTTCTGGGAATTTCCACACCATTTGTTAAAAGAATTCCAAAAAATTTTAAGAGATGTTGTAAAACTTTTATGGGAGAAAAACATGTTTTCCTAGCTTTCTTAGTAACCATTGTCCGGTGTCAGAGGTCTGCGATCCAATGACTCTACAGGTGGTGAGAGAGACAGCGTTCACTATGTACATCTGTGATGTTTGTAGTGGGCTGGTGGGCTTGACTTCTGGTGAGGTCGCCCTGCTTTCTTGATACCGTCTGATAAGAAGAGGGCTGCAGTGTACTCTTAGATGTACAGATCGGTGAACAGAAACAAGGGATGTGTAAATTTGCCTGTAGCTTTTATGAATCACTTAGAGTCACTTGTTATCACCAGATGTTAAAACCAAAAAGACAATAGCCAAAATGACTAAGCTGCTTTCTTATATGTATAAAAGCCTTACCTCTTTCCTTTGTGATTGTCGAACAGTGTCAGGAGAATAAACTGCTGTGGATCCCCCATGCTGTCTCCTTTTCTTTCTTTAAAGGTTGGTGCTCCCTGGGGTCTCTGGACTCCCTCTAGAGAGACCACTGACAAGTGGCGCCCTAACAGGGACCTCAAATCCTCTCAGCGGAGGTAAGGTGAAAATAAAGGAGTGATCAGCATTCTGTGAGTCAGGAAAGACTCGAAAATTTCTTGGTAACAATGGAACAGGGGCCTTCACAGTTTGGTGAAGCCGTTTCAAACCTTAAACTTTTATTAAAGAGGTTTGGATTTCAGATCCATAAGGAGGATCTTAAACAATGTTTGCATATGGCAAACAGATTTTATAATTTGGCTGAGTTCAAGGCTGGTCTGACGATAAATGAAGTAAAGTGCTTGCTTGTGTTCAAAAGGCTTATAGAAAAGAAATAATGATTGATGACAGGTTTTGGGGAACTACTATTGCAATACAGCTTGTTCTTCATTGTGCTGAAGGTTTAACTCCACAAACAGAGTTATCAGATCAGGCTAAATTAGCTCTTAAAGAACAAGGTTTAATTGAGGAAGATGAAAAAATGTGGCAAATGATTTAATTAAAATTTTACCTCAGGATAAGGATGATAAATTTGATAAAAAAAGAGTTTCCTTGTCCTTTGGCTCCTTTACCTGCCCCTCAAATTACACCCTTGGCTCCTTCTATGCTAACTCCAGTTGAAAAAAAAAATTAGAAACCTTTGTTCCTCAGCAGAAGGATCAAAAATGTCTAATAAAACTATGCCCATACAACAAGATCTTTTAAGACCCATAGATCAGCCTATGCCATTATTTAAAAACAATAATAAATCTTTAAAAGCCAAATCTAAAAAACAGCCCATGACAAAATCATATCCTCTCCAAAATCACAAAAGAGAGGAATTTAATACTGATTCTTCTTCCTCCTCAAAAAGTAGCTCAGGGGAAGATGAGCATGAGGAAGAATACTACTCACAAAAAAGTTTTTGGGTTCATTCTAAAAAATATGATTTTCCTGTGCATTTTCAACATGACCAAACAAAATCTGAAACTGCTTTAAAAACTTTAAGTTTTGAGGATGAATTATCAGCCCCACAAATGGCTTATCCTATTATGGTAAATGCACAGGGCCAAAGACAATGTCAATCCTGGGATTTAAATGTTTTCAGACATTTAAAAAGGGCTGCAGTGGATTATGGTATACAGAGTGATTATACATTAGGACTAATTGGAAACTTACCTGGAACTGTGGCCCATTTGACACCTTATGATTGGAATTTTTTGGCTAAAGATTTGTTGCCACGTTCTCAATTCTTGGAATGAAAAATGTGGTGTCAAAAAGAAATTAAAAAACAGGTACGATGTAATATGGCCAACGTTAACAATCAACATATCACTGCTGATGTGTTAGCAGGAGATGGACAATTTAATGCTAATGCTGCTCAGGCACAGCTCCATCCTGAGACAATTGAACAAACTGCTCACATTTGTATGACGGCTTTCAAAAAAATAACTCCTAAAGGGTCTCTTGGGGAGCTTGTACAAGGAAACTCCCTTAGAGTCTAACTTCCTTAGACAAGGAAACTCCCAATCATATACTATATTTGTTTCTCAATTAGAAGGAGCTATTCAAAGACAAGTAGAAGGAGAAGAGGCTCAATAATGTTGTTAAAAATGTTGGCCTATGAAAATACAAATGCTGATTGCTGTCACCTTATAGAACCTATAAAAGACTCAGGTTGTTTATATGATTATATTAAAGCTTATAGAGAACAGGGATCAAAAACTTATAAAGCTAAAATACATATAGCTTTTTTGACTCAAGCCTTAAACTCTAACAAACAAAAATTATCTTCATGATATTTTCAATGTAAAAAACAGGGACATATAAAAAATTGCCATATGTCAAAGAACGAACCATCATTTAATCCAAAAAACCCTACAAAAAAAAATAAGGGACCTGGGCTATGTCCAAGATACAAAAAGGAAAAAAATTATGCTAATAAATGGAGATCTAAGTTTGATATTGAGGGAAATCCCTTGACAGAAAGAATAAAGTCGGGAAACTGCTTCCTGGGGGTTAACCCAGTCCCCCAGACAAGTCAAGATTAGGAGATGATGAGGCCTATCAACAATCCTCCAATTCAAAAATTTCCCTCTTATCACTGTGTCCCGCCACCACAGGAAGTGCTGCTGTAGATGTTCCTGCCTTGGAAGACATTGTCCTCTCACCGGAACACTTAGCTAGAGTTCGAACAGGAATTTATGGGCCCCTACCAAAAACTTTTGTGCTTTAATTCTAGGATGGTCTAGCCTAACATCTAAAGGTATTGTAGTTCATACAGGACTCATTGATTCTGACTACATAGGAGAAATAATAATATTGATGTCTTCTCCTGTCTATTGGCCTATTAAAAGGGGTGATAAAATAGCTCACATATTAGTTTTACCTTATAAAGCCATTGGATCATCAGATAAAATGAGAATTAGATGTTTTGAAAGCACTGATTTATCTGTAAATTGGGTCAAAAAACTTACTGATCAAAGACCTTTATTAAAAATAAAAATCAATGACAAATTATTTAATGGATTAGCTGATACTGGTTCTATTGTATTAGAAAAAGACTGGCCTAAACTGTGGCCAATAAAGAAAGAGCCATGTCATATTCAAGAAGTAAAAACAAAAGGAATAAAAAAAATCAAAGAGCTGTTCATATATATAGGGCTGAAGGGCCAGAAGAACAATTAACAACTATTAGACCTAGGATTATGCCATTACCTATAACTTTATGGGGAAAAAAATTATTATGACAATTTCATGCCCATCATGTTATACCTTTTCAAAACTCCTACTCTAAAGAAAGTCAAAAAATAATGAAACAAGTGGGTTACACCTCTGGTCTGGGCATTGGACAAAATGAACAGGGATTAATTCCTCCCTTTCCCAATAATGGACAAAGCCCAAATGGCAAATACGGTTTAGGATATTTTGGACAGGGGCCATTGTAAAGTCTCCAGAACCCATTAAATTAAATTTAAAAAATGATGACCCCCTTTGGGTAGATCAATGGCCCCTAACAGCAGAAAAACTGGAGGCTCTTAAAAAACTGGTAAAAAAAAATAATTAAAATTAAGACATATTCAATCATCTACTTCCCCTTGAAATTCTCCTGTGTTTGTTATTAAAAAAAGATCAGGTAGATGGAGAATGCTTACTGATCTCAAAAAAGTAAATAATACTATGTTACCATTGGGAGCTCTACAATCTGGACTGCCATCCCCAACAGCCATACCAACAAATTGGGCTTCAATTATTGTAGATATTAAAGATTGCTTTTATTCTATCCCATTACATGCTGATGATACTGCTTGATTTGCTTTTTCCGTTCCCTCCATTAATTTTCAGACACCTTTAGAATGATATAAATGGACAGCTTTACCACAGGAAATGATAAATTCCCCAACTATGTGTCAAGCCTTTGTAGGTACTGTTTTACAACCTGTCAGACAAAAATATCCAAAAGCTATGATCATTCAATATATGGATGATATTTTGATAGCCCATATAGATAGATAAAAGGCTTCAAAATTTTTTTCTCTTATACAAGAGACATTAATAGAGGCCGGACTTTTTTTAGCCCCAGATGAAATTCAACAGACTACACCCTATAAATATCTTTTTTTCAAATTACCAATACACAAATAATTCCCAAATCAATTACCATTGATAAAAGTAAATTAAAAACATTAAATGATTTTCAAAAATTTTTAGGTAATATTAATTGGGTCCGTCCTACTTTAGGCATTGTTACTGGCAATTTAACAAATTTATTTAACACTCTTAAAGGAGATTCAGATTTAAAGAGCCCCAGAACTCTTACTCCAAAAGGTAAAAAAGAGTTACAATTGGTAAAAAAAGCTTTTAAAAATAATATGCTAATAAGATTTGATTTGAAATTGGCTATAAGGCTCATGATCCTCCCCACTAAATTATATCCTACTACAGTTTTGATTCAAGATCAAGAAATTTTAGAATGGATACATTCTAAACATACATATTCTTCTATTAATTCATATGTTAGTATAATTGGTAAATTAATTTTAGGAAAAAAAACCCAAAACCAACAAATGTTAAAAAAAGAACCAGATAATGTTATTTTACCATTTACCAAAAAAAAAAAAAATTGAAAAAACAATAAAAACAGATACTTTACAATTAACATTAACAGATTACTTTGGAAATATAATGTTCCATTACCCTAAAGGAAAAATGTGAAATTTTCTTATCATGACAAAATGGGTTATTAATAAAATCATTGTTACTGAACCCCTTACAAAAACAGAAACTTATTTTATAGATGACACCAAGAAAAAATAGGCTGCTATATGGTCACCCAAAGAACAAAATGTTATATCAACCCCATATCATACAACACAACAAAATGAATTGTTTGCTGTCTTAGCTCTGTTACAATGGAAGCCTGATGTAGCTATTAATATTGTTACAGGCTCAATGTATGTGGTTAACTTGATTAATCAATTAGAAACTGCCATTATATGCACCTCTTCATCCATAATACAATTTCTAACTAAAGAGATTCAAGCCTTGATCGAAAAAAGACAACAGCCTATCTATATTACTCATATAAGGGCACATTCCAATTTGCCTGGGCCTTTAACTTTTGACAGTGATCAAAGAGATAAATTGGCACATCCTAACAAAGATTTAATTCATTTCAACAATGCTCAACAAAAACATAATACTTTACATACTAATACAGAAAGGCTACATCAAAGATATAAAATTCCATATTCCCAAGCCCATAAAATTATTAGATCATGTCCAACTTGTTATCCACTACACTTAAAACAAGAGCCAATGGGAATTAATCCAAGAGGTTTAAAACCAGATCAAATTTGACAGATGGATGTTACTCATTATCCTCCGTTTGGCAAATTCTCTTATTTATGTGTATACATTGATACTCATTCCAAATTCATATGGGCCTCTGCTCGTACAGAAAAATCAACTAAACATGTTATTGTTCATTTATTAAAATGTTTTGCTATAATGGGAGTTCCTGGATCTATAAAAACAGATAATGGACCTGTGTATACTAGTTTAAAATTTAAAAATTTTTCACAAAAATATCATATTAAACATGTTACTGACATTCCTTCTAATCCTCATGGACGAACACTTGTAGAACGAGCTCATCATATGTTAAAATTACAATTAAATAAAATTTTTAAAAAGGGGAGATACAGGAAAAAGAAAATTGATTCCTTAGGTAAAAAACAAAATGTAACCTATAGAAAATTTATAAAACAATTAATACAAACACCACATCAACTTTTACATATTACTTTATTTACATTAAAGTTTTAAAATTTGCCACAAGGAGACATTGAATCTCAGGCTAAAAAACATTTTAAAGAAGTTGACTCAGAATCACCTCAACCAGTCTGGGTAAAATTAGATCATGATAATTGGACACCAGGACAAATGCTTACAAAGGGGAAAGGATATGCTTGTATTTCCACAGATGGCAGAATGACCCAAATCTGGCTTCCTGAACAAAGAATTAAATTCCAGAGTCAAGACAATAACTTGGACAATGGATCTCCAAGAACAAATAGTGCTTAAACAACCTTTAAGCACTATTCCAGAAGGATTGATAAAAGAGGTCATTCAAAAAATTAAAAATCTCTCTCTTAAACCAAAGGAAAAAAAAATGTCTCATGCTAAATACCATTCCAAACTCCCTGATTGGGATATGTTAACTAATCTGGTAACAAAGGCTCAAGACTACATGTCATCTATGGGCCCAGCACCCCCTGAGCCTAGACGCTCAGTACTTTTCTTCCTTACTATGATATCTCTATTAAATTCATCTACTGCTCAAGTAGGTGTAACTATGTTGGATTGTGATTATTGGGCCCCTCAAAATGGCACTAGTACTATTACAGTTAAAGATTGGATAAATGTAAAACCTATAATATATATTTATGATTCCTTTTGGACCCTCCCTTTCTATTCTAACAAAATGTTCTTAGATTTAAACAAAAACTTTTATAAAGTCCAAGGGGTAAAAAGGAAAACTGATGGAATCCTTTTGTTGGGAATGATAATGTTTGCTATATTGACCTGTAATTTGGCATTTATTATGATCATTATTTTTAAGTCATTATTTTCTGGAACATTGGCAATATTACCCCCAAAACAATTAGACCTTGCTGGTAATGTTTGGATTCAGCTGACACAATCACTTAATCTGTCTGAGTTCTGTTTAACTGCAGATGTAAATTTACATTATATATTAGGGAGTTGTCTCACCCCAGTGTGCACTCCCTTGAGTCTGATATGACCTTATGCCCTGTTTAAAGACATCCCAGGAAAAAAATCTTATGTATAAAGATAGTTACAATTGGGGGAACCCCTCTTATTTGAAACCAAAAAATGCTATTAATTTATATACACCTCAGATGATTATGTTAAATAATACACAATGTACTATATATAAAAATTGTACTACAAAATGTCTAAGATTACAAAAGTTAGAAAAAATGACCTGTTATGAGAAACAAAATTCATATATAATGATGGTCATGTACCTTTACCATCAGGATGGTTTTATACATGTAAAGGAGTAACGTTTAATTATATCCCTGCCTACTTATCTGAGACCTGGTGCTGCCTAAGTCACTTGGCCATAATATTGCCAGATTGAACTGATTTGATAGCACCCAAAAGAATTAAATGTTGGTCACCTTATACTGAACCAGGATGTGATGATGATGTAGGTCTCTTGACAGATGCTCAAGTGATACCTATGATAGTATCTGTGCTTGCTCAGCCTGCCATAGGAATTCATACTAAAAAGGTGGTACAAAAATTGACACACAAGGTGGTCAAAGGTCTAAACACTACCTCATCTGCCTTGACATTAATTAATCAGGAGTTACAAGAACACCGACAGGCTATACTAGACAACAGGGCAACAATAGATTATTTACTCTTATTCCATCATCAAGGATGTAAAAAAATGAAAAAATATGTGTTGTTTTAATATGACTGACAATAGCCCAGGGATTCAAAAAAAATTAAAAAATTAAAAAAAATGACAAAAACTATATAATAAAAAATTAAGATGGGATTTGTTTCAATAGTTAACCCAATGGTCGCCTAATATACAATGGTTAAAACAGCTTTTTCTTGTAGTCATAATTGTTACCATATGTTTGTTGTTATTGTGTTGCAGCATACAATGCCTACCTTATTGTATGAGATTGTGCCCCAAAAAAGAAATTACTTATATGTTAAAACAAAAACAAAAACCATCTCTATTCCCTTTATACAATAATTAATGGATTTAAGGATGATTTTTTCAATATTATTTCCTCTTTTATTATATTTCTTGCTGTTTTATAAAATTATAAAAGGACCAAACATCAAATTGAGCCAACATAAGATGTCTACCTTCCTGGCCTTTCAAGATCCTGTCTCTTGATCTTCTTGATGTTATAATCAAAAATTTAGCCTAAATAAAATAAAAAAGGGGGAATTGTGGGAAATAGTAGAATTTAGTTATCTAATTGTAAGAATAGGATCACAAAAAGTTTGTTAACTGAAAAAATTAAAAAATCACTTCTGGGAATTTCCACAAGTCTGTTTGTTAAAAGAATTCCAAAAACTTTAAGAGATGTTGTAAAAGTTTTACGGGAGAAAAACATGTTTTCCTAGCTTTCTTAGTAACCATTGTCCGGTGTCAGAGGACTGCAGCCCAATGACTGTACAGGTGGTGAGAGAGATAGGGTTCACTATGTACATCTGTGATGTTTGCAGTGGGCTGGTGGGCTTGGCTTCTGCTGAGGTCACCCTGCTTTCTTGATACCGTCTGATAAGAAGAGGGCTGCAGTGTACCCTTAGATGTATGGATTGGTGAACAGAAACAAGGGATGTGTAAATTTGCCTGCAGCTTTTATGAATCACTTAGAGTCACTTGTTATCACCAGATGTTAAAACCAAAAAGACAATAGCCAAAATGACTAAGCTGCTTTCTTATATGTATAAAAGCCTTACCTCTTTCCTTTGTGATTGTCGAACAGTGTCAGGAGAATAAACTGCTGTGGATCCCCCATGCTGTCTCCTTTTCTTTCTTTAAAGGTCGGTGCTCTCTCGGGTCTCCAGTCTCCTTCTAGAGAGACCAGTGACAATAAGCTAATGAAATTTTGGTTTTACATACTTTCTTGAACATTGTAAAGGGAGTTAGAAAATAAAAATGTAGTAGAAGAAAAAGATATTTAACATTTTATCGATTTACATTTTATTATGTAAATAGCAGACAAGAAAACTCCAAGAAGACATTAGTCACATGAGTTTGTCACAAATAATGTAGTGGTCATATTTCTCAAAAATAAACTCTGAGGAATCTTTTAATAGGAATCAATTCATGCATGGCTGAATTTCTGAAAGTTTATATTCCCCCAGAAATCAAAGGAAGCTTTGAAGTAAAGACTCTATGAGCTTCTATTTGAAAATAAACATTTCTTAATTTCTCAAGTCCACCCATATGTTAAGACAATGGAAATCATCTTGTGAAGTTCTGTGCTTATAGTTTATATTAGAAGGATATCTGAGTCAGGAGTAGGTGTGTGTTTCCATGCAGGGGAGATGCTTTGGAGAAGATGGAGTTGCCTATAGAATGCTGGAAGCTAATAGTATGTGGTCTTGCACAATTGAATAGAGCTGCCTTAGAATTTAAAAATGTGAATTTCATGGTCAATAGTACTTTGATAATAGATACAAACATGGAATAATGCAACACTGTTTTCAGATGTTAGTTTAATCAGTGAAGGCTGGGTATCAAGCATTTGCAAGGAAATTTCTATGAGGCACCTCACTTACAGTGTCAGTTATCAAAGTTGAGTGGAACAAATATGCAATCAAACTTTATTCATTTAGCCTGAATATCTGAATTAGTTCCTGCTGTTTTAACAACTATCCAACTCGCAGTTGTTAGAATTAAATGATGATCTCCAAGTGAGAAATATAGTATGTTGGTAATCATTAGCATTTTATTGACCAATTTGGAATCACTGAATAAAACTGAAATCAAACACATGGTTGTTTGAATAATAAATAAGAATGAGAAAAAAGAAAAATCTTCCCTCTTTGGCACTGTTAAATCTTTCAAATGATTAATGAGGAAATATTAACAGGAAGTCACAAAATAACTTACCTATCAGATTTAACATTAGCCCTCAAAGGGCACAGAGCATAAACTCAATTATTGTTATACTTAGAAGCATTCAACTCCTGCTTTTTCATTTGCAAAATAGTGTTCTTAAGCAGAATTTAAATGTGCAATAGTTATGATCTTTAATAAAAATTATTTTCAATTTGTGTGCATAATTAACTTTATAAGATTTTTGCATAAATACTTGAGTTCTTGTTTCCCCGAGATGTTCAAAATTCTTTACTAATACCTTTTATAATAATATTTTAGGAAAGCACAAGGGCATACAAGGGTGCCTCCAGCAATTTTTATACTTCATCAAAGTCAGAAATCTTAGGTTTTGAATCCTTAAAAGCGAAGGTCAGACTATAGCAATTTTTAGCTAACCCTTACACAGATGAAAAGAAAAAAGAAAAGGGTAAAGAAAAAAAATGAAAGAAAAATGTGGAGAGGATCAGAGGTCAGGAATTAATAATGAATATTTCTGATCATTAGCTACATTACAAGAGTCCTATTATTTACTCTTTATTCTTACTGTGAATAGAAAGCATTATTCTAATTTTAGAAAAGTAAAAAGAGTGAGGCTCAGAGGAACTAGTTAGACAACTAGTAATTCTAATAAAGGAAAGATATGAGCAGCATGTACTTTTCACTACCTCCTAGATGGCCAACATATTTCACAATTCTAATCACTGTTTAGGAACTCCTTAGAGTCTGTGCTGTGGAAGGTCTTTCAAGCCAAGCTAGGATGCTTGGCAGAGGGCTAGGGTTAGTTAGTGATATCTGTTGTGTAAGGCGAGGTAGTGAAGGGAGGTGGGATGTGTATTTAACTATACCATGCAAATCTCTCAGCTTCACAGTCCTCTTGAAAGATTCTCTGGCTATGGTAGTAAACACCAAGCAGTTTGGGAGAAGCCAGATTCCGTACTAGGAGGCTGACTCCTATTGGTAGCACCATACATCCTGTCCTATAAGAAGTAAATGAATATGGCCAATGAGAGACTGCAGCAAAATACTGAAGATGAGAGGATAGAAGGTTAGTGGTATTAATTCCTCCTTGGTATCTTTGCGAGGTATTAGGTGGAGGGCAGTGCTCCTTGGACAAAGACCTTTGTTCCTGGAAAGAAAGTTTACCTTCACAGACTTATCTTTGCTGAGCTTTGCCAACACCTCTCTTTGCCTCTCTTCTGGGTATGGAAATGACTGCCTATTCACACTGGTCTTCATTAGTTTCAACATTTCTTATATCATTATGTTGATCAGGATTATAGATGGGAAAAAAAGGCATACTCAAATTGAGTAGTTTACAGAGAATTTTAAAATGTACTGTTTATCAAGATGAAGTCAAGGTTTAAGAGAAAGAACTACCACTCCTAGGTCTGAAGAAATGAGGAAAGGAAGTTTGTATTTAATTTGGAGAAAGACAGAGCTGATGAGGAGAGGAGAGCCTGAGCAGAAGCAATAGAAACCATGGTGATCTAGCAAGGGGAACAGGAAGTTGATCTTTTGCCTCACTCTCTCTTGCCCTCTCTACTGCCAGTGCTTCCTACCAGGTGAAATAATCAGAGACTGGAGGGCAATAGAGGATGTTCGTTATGAGCATGCATGAAAAGTGTTGACAAAGGGGCATACAGAAGAATACAGCAAGCTTCCCAGTCACACGGAAATATTTGCTTTTATAACCATGTGTCAGTTACTTTTAAAAACTCTCTTCATTTTTTCAAAGACTTTGAAAAGAAAGCAATGAGTATCACAAGCAGACTTTCTCAATATGAAGCTGGAATTGAATTGCTCTTATATTACCAACTTAGAATATGAGAAGTCTCCAGTCTTAAGTAGCCAGAGGTAAACAGAGATAATGCCTGATTCACAGCTGAATATCTGCAAATTAAATTGCACAACGTGACAGTTTCTCTTCTGTGAAGGTAAAAGTGGTGGTTAGGAAGAACTACAACCTTGAGGTCAGTTAGGGAGAGATGAGGCTGAATTTAAACTTTCAAATCTTCTTCAACATGGTTTTTTGTTAGAGGCAGCTGGCCCTTCATATCATTCTACCTTCTCATTCCTGCCTTAGAGAATTAGTCTTCTCCCACATTAAAAAAATTATCAGACGTTAAGTGATGTTACCTGTTGCATATACTTGATAGGGACACAGACTCTCTTTTACATCCACTTCAGCAGCTCTGATTGAGTCTGAGACCAAAATGAGAAACAGATCCAAGCATAACACAGACAGATAAATTAGGCCCTCCTCTAGATGTGATTGCTTCTGTACCAAGACAGTTTTTAGGTGGTACAATTTTTTTAAACCAAAGCTTTAAGAAATATATTGTTGAGATCACCAGAATTCACAAAAAGGTCTACAGTGATAGTTCTGTAGAAACTAGAGTTAACAGTGAATTCTGCTGCAATGGATTTAGGTTCCCTCGTGGAGATGATGAGGTCTTACTGTGGCAGGGGTACTGTGCTTAGACAGAACCTTTAGAGTCATAGTTGCACAATTATCATTATTAGCCACAAAGGTCTATAGCTGTAGTTTATGATTCTCAGGACCCTTGAGAATAAAGTAACTGGGCCATCTCTTAATGTGTTGTTTAATTTATGTAGATAGAAAAATTCCAGGTCTTCTGAGCAAAAAGCAAGACATGAAGTACTCATAGGATTCATAGTCTCTAATTCAATTCTAAAATTTAAACTGTATTTTAGACCCAGAATGACTTGATTGACAGGGAGGCCAATCTCTTTTGGTAAAAGACCCAAAAATGTCTTAATCTATTTATGTGAGTCTCTCTCCATATCCTCTCCAGAGGCTATAATCCCTTAATAATGTGATGAGAAAGAGCAAATATCCAGACTTTATGTCTTTATTGGATGCTGGCTCTGAGGGAACCATGTGATCCTGTGATCCAATTAGGGACTAATGAAGATAAGGTGAGAGACGATGTCTTGGTAATGTCACCTACACTAAATTCATTGGAATTGTTTTTTTTTTCCCTAATATTTACTTTGCCCTAAAATATTTAAAGTAAATATTTACTAAATAGTAGGTCTCCTGATGGGTTCTTCATCTTAAGAAATGAAGGTTATTATTTATAGAATGGTCTCATACTTTCTTTCATGATGTCTCTAGGATACTGATTTTAAAAAATACTAAATCAAAAGAAACGTCACATTCCCTGAGGATATTTCAGAAATTAGAGTCATCATCAAGGACTTTAGAGACAATGGAGTGGATATTGGCTCTAGTTTTAGAATTTATTTTATCCTCATTTAACTTTCCCATTTGATTTCTGCAAAAGTTAGGAGAATCTTTTGGAATGAGTATAACAACCTCAATCAGATAACACAGTATTTTTTTTCTGGACATGATATCTTTCTTTAAGCAACATGCCTCTACCCCTGAGATGCTTTTACTCTTAAAACATCTTTAATGTCTTTAAATGCCATCCAGCAACATAATCAGAAACAGTCTGTTTTCAAGCCTCAGGGAGAGAAGCACTATTTACCATCTTATCTCAGGTCTATGTCAACTCTTTTGCTGTCTGTCATAATCTACTGTGGAGAAAACTTACTTGTTTCTGGCTTTCCATAGACCACATGCTGAAGCATTACATTATGCTAAGAAGCAGCTCAGATACCTCGGGATCCCTTAGGTAGAGCTTGTGTGGGGATACCCCCAAATGAAAGACAAGTTACTGCATTTTTCAGTACACACCAATGATCACTATGCATGTCTTTATATTATAGAGTACATAAAGTATTAGGCCTGTTTCTTTAATGTATTTACCAGGAAAATTTTTAAGGCTTCAGTTTTTAGAGAGGACTAAAAATCACAGGCTACTCAGCCTGTCTAAGCTGCACTGCAAACTGTCCAGACATGTGGATTTCAGGATTCAGCCAACACAATGATCCCAATAGGGATAGCGACAGATAGATATGCTTGGTCAGGTCTCTGGCAAGTCCAAATATGAGAATTATATCTCAGACCTTTTGGATTTCACATTAAATTCATATCCTATTCTGCAATCGACTATAGCCATTTGAAAAGCAGCTACTGGCATACAATTAAGTCTTGGTAAATGCTGAACAGCTAAATCGCAGATAGCAGGTGATTGTGTGGCCTAAGCTGACCACAATGGAATAAAAACAAGAAAAGATGGTAAAGAATAAAAGAAGTGATATGATTATTCTGTATTTACTCCAGTTCAGTTTTTACTCTCTTCATCTTGTGCTATGTTCTGAGAAGATAGAAGAAACTGTCATCTAAATTCTGGTTGTTCAATTCAATAGTGGCAATGAGATGGAGGCAGCAGAAGATCATTGGCTATTTGTCCCCTGCATTTTCATTCTGCTGAACTGAGGTTTAGCAGTGGCGGGCTCCTTCTGTCTAAGTCCACCATTCCTTTGTGTGTGGCCCCAGATCTGAGTTCCCATAACAGTATCTCCCTCTTGCCCTTCAGGCATGAAGGTAGTGTTTTGCCTCCCCTTGGTGCTAGTCTTTGGAATCTAAATCAGCCTCTTGATTCTTCCTGACTTTTTGGACTGTTGATTGGATTGGATTAAAAGATGCCGGGAGAGGTGACTGGATTCTGAGGGTGCTAATCTTATCAATGGGTTGATCCACTGATGAGTTCATAGTGGGTGAATATTAAAAGGTGGGGTTAGATGAAGAAAATGTATTATTGGGGGTATATCTGGTCTCTAGCCTCTTCCTCTCTGGATTTTCCCCTATCACTCTGCTTCATGGCTGCCATGAAGTGAACAGCTCTCCTCTGCCTTGCATTAGTGTCATGGTGTTTCCATCTTGGAGCCAGCCAACCAGAATCTGATACTGTGAGTCCAAATAAGCCTTTTTCCCTTTAAATTGTATGTCAGGTATAATATAATTTCCATACCTCTATAATCAATCCTTTTATCACCTCTTAACTATTCAACACTTTGACTATGCAATTTTTCCCATAAAAATAAATGACAGCATAAAGGAGACTTGGAAAGATACAAGGTCATATTGCACTGAACTTTTAGAGAATTTTAGTAAGAGGTAGATAAATTCTATCTCTTTTAAAGATACTATTTCTTGGGAATTTTCTACTATGTGTGGTCAAGTACAATCTTCAATGATATAATTCTTTTTCCTCTTTGTCTAGAGCATCCTGCCCCTTATTATCCTTTTATTGCCTCATCATTACATCCATTGTACCCTCTTGATGTCTCTCCTCCTGAATATCAATAGACTTAGTACCTTCACTATTGACTTTGAGCCTAGAATGTCTACATATCCCACTACCTACCATTCTAATACCATGGACTGTCCCTCATCTAACATCTCGCAAACAGGCTCTGAATTCAATACTGCACTACTGAATAACATAGGAATAATGATATGTTATCAATAAGAATACTATTTTAGCTTTTGATTTAGTAGAGTTGTAGGGCTCGTGCCCAGGTGTCCCCTCAAAGCCACATGCAGTCATAAGTGGGGCTTTTTCAGAGGTGGCTGGATCTACAGTATGTTTTGCTGGGATTAAGAGTGTGTAATTACTAAATCAGTCCACTAATTGGTTTAGCATAGCTCTAGGTGTGAGTGCTAAGCTCACACCCTAAGGGCAGAGGATGCGCAGCCTAGGTAGAATATGAGACAGAAAGAAGCTGCTATTGCTGCTTGCATGCTGCTCACTGCCTCCTGTCTTTCCTGCTTTGCCATGGACTGTTTCTTCTCTGCGATGCCCCTCTGTCAAGCCACCCTGCCTTGGAGCCAGCCAGCTATGGACTGAAACCTCTCAAACTGTGAGCTGAAATAAATCTTTCCTCCTTTAACTTTGGGTATTGGATATTTTGTCTCAGCAACAAGAAAAGTAATTAAAGCAGAGTCAAACTTCATTGCCTTCTAAGTGTAGAAGACTATAATACCTTAAATATTTTCTTTCTAGATTCTTGCTATGAGTCCGTCTTACAATGACCTGTATTTTTTTTGCCTCTATTTAAAAACAATATGGAAGATCACTGGGGAAAAGTTTATAAAGAGGGAAGAAGTGATATGATGTAGGCCAGAATGTACTTTAGCTTTTTCCATGGTCATCTTTTAGGTTAACTCTTGAAGTCAACTCCCAAAGACCTTTCTTCAGGATGTAGTTCTATCAACATTTGCTCACTTTAGCCAAGCAGCAATTTTTCTTCCTCACCCACAGCTCTACTTCCAAAATCAGCAGATAACATTGTCAGTCTATCACTGAGGAGAGGTTTTCTCTGTATGTGTCTGACTGGCACATATTTCATGAGCTTAGCAGCTAGTAAAAGACAAAGACCCTTCTTATTTTGCATATTTTTCAATCCTTACAGGTGGAACATGCTTAGCTTATAGCAGAAAGTCAAGAAAATAATTCCAAACAAATTGGTGAACATATCTTCAAGAACTCACCCCAAATCCAGCCCAGCAATCTTCCATGAAATGAATTTCCTTTCTTGTCATTCATCATCTCCTTTAAACCTACTATACCAGAGAGTTATTTTATACTACATCTGTGATTCTGAGTGATTTATGTTTCTACAATCTCATTTTGATGCTACATTCATAATTGTATATGCTTTTCTCACTAGCTTTTTTTTATTTACTAGGTAAGAGTAACTATACAGCTAAGCCTTTAAACATCAGGCTCTGAGTTGCTGATTTTCTATTTCATTGTTACTGTACATTATCTTAGTTAAGTTACTTAATACTTTTAAGATTCAGTTCCCTTATTTGTGAAATGGATAAAGTTCATTTACTATATGCCTAATATATGTCAGGTGCTAAAATAAGTACTGGGAATAGATTTAAAAGAGGGAAGGGGGGGGAGAGAGAGAAAAGAGTGAGAGAGAAACATACACAGAGAAAAGGAGATGGAGGTAGAAAGGTAAAGGAAAGGAAAAGAAAGGAAAGGTGGACCAAGTCCTTGCCCTCATGGGACATAAATTTAAAACAAGTGTATTAACCTCTTTCCAATTGCTGAGATAAAATATATGGCATTCACAGCTTAAAGGAGAAGAGGCTTATTTTGGTTCGTGACTTCTTGTGGGTCAGACAAAAGTTGGCTTGTAGAAATAGCATAGTGGAAGGGCACGGTGGAAGAAAGCTGTTCAACCCAATTGCAGCCAAGAAGCAGAGAGAGAATGGAGGAGCTGGGGACACAAACGTTTCTGGGTCATGCCTCCAGTGACCTGCCTCCAACCAGGAGCCACCTTCTAACAGCAGGTCAGCTATGGATTTATCCATTATTGAATGCGGTGCCCCGAATCAAACCACCTTCCAACACGAGACTGAGACTTTTGTGGATGCTTTAGATCCAAATCATAACAATAAGGATGCATTCATACTTTTCTTTATAGATATCCATATCTCTAAAATATAATTTTATATAGCTACTCTCAAGAGAAGAAAGTAAGGGAATAGATCTTGAAAGCAGTATCGGTGCTTAATAAAAAGCTGATTTTAGGATTGAAGAAGTCATTCAAATCATTAAGGCTATTCAGAAATTTCTGTTTTCTTTTTGACACATACTAGGACTGTTTTCTTCTACCTCTCTAGAGTAGGCATGGGCTTATGATTTGCTCTAGCAAGATTTGGCACTTCTCCTTAACCTGATGGAATTATATCCAAGTGTTTAACATAAAGATTCCTTCTTCCATTCAGCCCTGCCTGCTGACTCACACTAGACATCAGCCAGGGATTTGGGGATTGGTTCGCTATTGCAAAACATATCCTGTCCTTACTGATGCGAGCATGCAACAATGCCTGGCAACTAGGAAGCACTTGATAGAATTCTATTATCATTGCTGCTTTCACAGTTATTACTATTAGTTTTATTATAGTATCATTTAGATTGCTGATGTAGAAATGTAGTAACATATAAATATCTTCATCTTGAATAAGTACTAAGATATTAAACTATAACTTTTTTGTTCCTACTTTCACAAATGGGGAAGGAGAGTCCAAGTAATTCACATTACCTGTCAGAGGCATCAGAGTCATAGCATTTAAATTCCAAGGGGTCCCCCTGATGGGAAAAATGAAACTTTACATGTTGAATGCTATGTTTCTATTGATTACACAAACAAGATACACATGCTTTTGAAATCATTTGGCTTGAAGACCTTATAAATTTAATTAGGTATGCAGAAAACCCAAAATATCAAATGTATAAATAAAAGATGTTTACTAAAGTGAAATATTCTAAGTAGTACTAAAATGTTTCTCTAAACATCAAAATAAACTAATAATAATTAGTTTTAGGCACAAAAATGGAATTTTGAAAGAAACAACTAAGTAACAGGAAAGAATGTCAGTTTGCACTGAAATGTAGCTCAGCTTCTCTTTAACCTGTGCAAGGAAGCCACAAGGAATAAGCAAACAAACAAAACCCCAAAAACATAGTTACTTTGTCTGGAGGCAAAAACTGCTAACAGCACCAGAGTAAATCTGCACGTTGTGAAACATATAAGGACAAATTGAGAGGGGGATGGAAATGCAAAACACATCAGATGCAATTTTTCAGTGAATAAAATTAAATCAAAAGGGAAAGCAAGTTTACTGGAGCATAAATATAAGTGATAAAATGAAAACTACATTTTCTAAAATAAGAAAGTGTTTCTGTAGTAAGTATCTCAGTGGTAGCTAAAAAAATCAACCCCATGATTTAAAATTCTATAAATGAAATTCTAAGTATCCTATTTCTGATATATACTAAAATCTAGTGACTTAGGTAAATTATTTCTTTTCTTAGAGTTCAAGATTTATCATAACAAAGGCAGCAACAAAATAATTAAATGAAATTGGTACTGCATTTTAGTAAATAAATGTAGAACAATTCCAGTGGTAGCCTTTATAGGCTTGACTCAAAATAGTGTGCTTTAATTGGCTTCATGGGAAAATATAGAGATAATTCTTTTCCTAAGTCATTGAAATAACCAGTGCAACTTTCTCCACTCTGGTAAGTGAAGGAGATGAAATTATTCAATAGACCAGGTTGTAGAGTTACATTGCACTTTCAATGTTCCCCTTATTTGACAAGACATGTTAACTTAAGTAAAAGAGATTTGTGAAACATATAAGAATGAGAAATTACTTTTTTGCTTTAATATTTTCTTTTTTCAGAGTGCATAATATTTATTTGATTATCAGAAGTCTATTATTCAGACATCAAAGTTTCTAAACACAATATAGTGAAGTTTTGTACTAAGGTTAAAAAGACATATTAATGGCATCATGTAGCACATGTACTTCCATGTCTGGCTCATTTTACTTAGCACAGTGTCCTCCATATTCATCTGTATTGTCGCAAATGTCAAGATTTTCTTTTTTAATGTTGAATAGTATTCTAATATATGTGTGTATCATTTTTTTTATTCTTTAATTCATCAATGTATATTTAGGTTGCTTCCATTTCTTGGCAATTGTAGATAATGTTGCACAGAAAATGATTGTACAACTACCTCTTCAAGACATAGATTCTGATTCCTTTGACCATCTACTAGTACTGGGATTGTTGGATCATATGATAGTTCTATCTTTAATTTTTGAAGAATCTTCATACTGTTTTCCATATCAGCTACACTAATTACGTTTCCATACCCTAAGGAATGTGGACGGTATTCATAAAGGGTACAGAGTTTCATTCATGCAAGATGAGCAAATCCTAGACTTCTACTCTATAGAACAATGTAGAAAAATGCCCATAGCTAAAAATATTCTTTTACGTGATTACAATTTTGCCAAGTTGTAGATTTAATGTTACATGCTCTTTTCACAAAATAATAATTATAATGGAATAGTTGCATGAGGAAACTTTTAGAGATGAACATGTGTATAGCATAGATTTTTTTAAAGTTGACAACTGTACTTATGAAGGTATACAGAGATGAAGAAATAAAATACAAAATAAACTTGCCAAATACTTGGGAAAGATGGCACAGCTTCTCAAGTTGATGTTAATAATTAATAACAATTACAAATGACTTAGCAACACCAGGGAGACGTACAATTTTTGCATCAATTAATAGCATAGATTTTTGAAATGATTTTGTAGGTGTATATATATTCCAAATTCATCAAGTTGAATACACAAAATATGCACAACATTTTTGTATGTCAATCATATCTTAATGAAGTGATTAAATGAAAATAAAATAAACAATCTCATAAACTACTTAAAATGATTTATTCAATTAGCATTAATAAAATAAAATAATTTTAATTAATATTTACATATATTTAGTAAAGAATATTTATATCAAAAACTAAACTTCAATAGAGTTTTAAGTAATAAACTATACTATGATTATTTTTAATGAAGAGTTATATATATATTAAATTTAATGATTTATGTCTCATATTGGAAACAAGAATAAAGCTTGAATTCATTTTTGTGGGGAAAAGTATTATGTTTTCATTTGTTTTACAGTGAAAATATGGATCATTTCCTTTTCTTCAGTGAGCTGACCTTAAATGTTTGACACTATTAACATAGTCAGACTTCCTTAAATTCTTTAAATGTATTAAAATAAAAGGTTTTTCCACTAACAAACTACACTAGTATTATCAAATCTTCACCTCTAGGGGTTAGTCATTAGGCAGATGGATGGGTTTTTACTCCTCCTACCATTTGTAATTGTCATGGAATTACTTTTATCCTCCCTAAACCAGTGAAATGTAAGTTTTTAAAAAAATTTGGTTGAAAGGGATGCACCCTAGGGAAGATAAATTCCATTATCACCAAAATGTTCATTAAATGTCCATATTTTAGGAGGCAGCACTTAGTGTTATAAACATGATTGAATTAGACTTAATTCCTCCTTGTTTGGAAGTTACAGATGTGTAGACAGCAGTGATGCAGAAATTTTAGGGTCATACATTTAGCAAAGGGATGCATTCAACAAGGGGATGCAGAGGAATGAGCTAAGTAAGATTTTACTGTGAACATTTGTACTCTTGAACAAAGTATATCAGTGAACCTGGTGAAAAGGAGACCCCTGGAGATGGAGGTCTTGGTGATTCATGGCCACTCCTATAGTTATATAAGAAGAATCTGTCCCCAAACCTCATGACTTGACTGACTGCTTTCCAAATGACCGCAAGATAAGAAGGATTAGGTATGATTGGTTTGTTTTTCTAACTCTTCGTATCTCTTCTCAAATTACCAAAGGAAAGGGATTTCCTGTCTGCATGTGCTTTACATATTTTTTAAATGGCTTTTATACTGTGGCAAAGAGAGGTCAAATAGGGAGTAAAGAAGTTAGTGGTGGGCTGGTGGTTTAGCTCAGTGGTTTCGCCGCCTGCTGCACAAGCGCAAGGACCCGAGTTCAATCCCTGGTACAAAAAAAAAAAAAAAAGAAAGAAGTTAGTGGCAAACATTATAGAAAATTACACTACAGCAGTGGGTACTTTTCATACTGGTAGAGATTTCAACACATATTCCTGGAGACTTAAATTCATTTTATATATTATACATCCCTAATACACTAACAAATCATTCATTACCTGTCTTGCTTTTCTCTTCTCTATATGTTTGCCTGATTTTATTAACCTTACCCTATATCTCTCTTTCTCAAAGCAATCCAGCTTCACCTTTTTAGGGAACCAGCCAAATTGACATAGGTTGTTGATCCCTTTATTCTGAATAATTTTCATAACCTTCCAGTCATTTTTAATTTTCCATGATGTTATTTCACACAAAATTATTTATGTCCAATGAATTCACTTTACAGTCATAGAAGTGTAGGAATTCACTGACCTTACCATGTTGTCCACCACCCTGAAACAGCTGACTTGATAGAATGATGAAATGACCATTTACAAACTCAATTATAGAACTAGCTGGGTGACATAATCTTGCAGGGCTGGGAAAGCTTCTTTAGAAAGCTGAATATTCTCTGACTCAGCATTCAATATAGGTAACTATTTCTCTAATACCTAGGATTCATTTCAGAAATTACAGGAACAAAGGAGAGTGTGTCACTCATTTTCCCCTTAGTGATGTATAGTAAAAATTTTGTTCCTGTTCTTAGGACTTCAGGTCCTTCTGGCCTAGAGTTTTCAGTTCCAGAAAAAGGAATACTTCTATCAGGAGACATAATACTGATTCCACTGAACTGGAAGTTCAGACTGCCGTTTGACCACTTTGGAGTCCTTATCCTTCTGAGTCAACAGGCTAAGAAAGGACTCGTGTTTTGGGCTGGATTGAGTGATCTTTACTATTAAGGCAAAATAGAAGCACTACTTCACAAAAAATGCTAAAAAGAGGATGCCTGGAATTCCGCTTAGGGCCTCTCTAAGTATTAGCATGTCCCATGATTAACGCTGATGGAAAACTACAACAACCCAATCCAGACAGAGGTAGGACCAACCCAGACCGTTCAGGAATGAAGGTTTGGATCACTCCACTAGGTCAAAATCATGACTGGATGAAATCAACAAGAATATAGAATTGGAAATAAAAGGGGATAGTTATAAAAATCAACAATGATTACATGACCAGTAACAGAAAAATCGACTAGATTCATCATGAATATTTTCTCCTTATTGGGTTATGAAAACATTTGAGTGTATTTATACATGTATTAATCAAATATTGTTTTCTTTCATCTCATATCCCATTAGAATATAAGATAATATATATTGACTTTTATACTAGTATATAAATAAAGTTAGTATTACATCATTGCAATTAAATTTTGGGAGGTTGCAGAGTAAATATCCCCCAAGGACTCTACTGGCTCCTTTGAGAAAAGTGAGTACACAATAGTGGTATCACGGTAAATGGAATTATGGCTTTGTTATTGCCTTTATTTGGTGATTAGGTATAGTTTACTGAGATGTACATCACTTTCATGTTGACAAGTGCCAATGCTAGAATGGGTAATTTTATGTGCCAACTTGACTGGGCTAAGGGATGCCACATAGTAAGTAAAATATTATTTCTAAAAGGGATTACTGCATAGGTCATTAGAGTGAATCAAAAAGACCTGCCGTCACTATTGTGACTGAGTATTATCCATTAAATTGATCAACCAAACAGAACAAAAGGCAGAGTAGGTGCAAATTCCCTCTCTCTTCTTGAGCTAGGCTGTTCATTTTTCCTGGCCACTGGACATTGGAGCTCACGATTCTCAGGCTGTGGACTCTAGGACATATACTAGTGCTGTCACTCTCTACCCAACACATTTTGGCCTCAGACCTGGAATTAAACCATTGGTTCCCCTTGTTCAGCCATTTGCACTTCAACTGCATGACATCACCAGCTTTATTTGGTATCCAATTTGCAGAAGATGTATCATGAGATTTCTTGAATTCTGGAATCATTTGAGCCAATTCCCATAGTAAATCTCCTCTAATATACGTCTATATCTGTCCCATTGATTCTGCTTTTCTAGAAGAACCTAAATAATATTCTCCTCATCTCTAGATGTTTACCAGATAGGAATTTTACCACAGCTCTCTATCTCAAACTCAACCCTGCCACACCTTTATCAGGATAACATTAATTTGTTAATTCTGAATCATTCTAATATTCTTCTCATCACTTTTCTTGATCTCTGGTATCTCTGGCTAACAATCCCTTGCAAAACAGACCCACACTGCTAACTTGACATTGTTTTTCAAAAATATACATCATGCTATGCATTTTTTTAAAAATACCTAAGAACTTTATATCAGCTAAACAATGAAATCTTGATCATTGGATTATCACATAAGTGCCTCCCACTTTGCTCTCACCTCACTTTCACTTCCCAATCTCAGCTCTAAGTTTGATGATCATTTTTGTGAAAGTTCATGCTTATTTGTATATATTTTCATTGTTCCTTCCATTTGAAAAGGGCTCTTCTTCTCGACCTAGAGAGCCTTTAATTTACCTCTGACACTATGTCTAAATGTTATCCCCCTATATAATTTTCTTGTGAGTTCCCAAGGTAGCTGAATATTGTTTTATCCTTGACATTGTATTTGTCTGAGATTTTTAATATTCTGAGACACTGAAAGGGTAGACCCAGGGTCCTCTTTGTTCTTGCTCACTTGCTAACAGCATCTGTACTACACTATCTTCTCATTACTGGTTGGTTTTTATGCTCATTGTTCTTTCAAGCACGTTGTTTCATGATATACTTTCAGTATGTTTGTAAAGTATTGCAGAGCAGATTTGTTCCCATCAGACAGACAAAATAATGGAGGATTACAGCTTATAAATGTTAGGGTTTTAGTTTGTTTCAAATATTTTTTGTGTTAGTTGTCGATGAACATCTTTCTAGCATGTTATTTCACATTTATGAACAGTATATTTTCCACCATGGGGAAGAAAGAAGCATCATCCCTTTGTATATAACTTTTTTTTTAACATTAAGGGTCAGCATATTACAAGCCAAAAACATCTCTTAACCTTCATTTCTTTAATTCTGTGTCTAACCTCATCATGTCATAAACTATGACTTGACAGATGATCCAAACAAAGAATTTTAGAATATTTTAGAGAGATGTTTTAGGATAATGATTTATGAAATAATTGTTGGTATCAACTACTATGCAATGAGCATTCTGCAAGGATCGGTACACATGTTCTAGCAGATCATATCCTTTTTGCATCTTAGACAATGTAACTATCAATTTATTTTGATAATGTCTTTGTCAGGGTTTTTATTTTTCTTCAGTGTAAAAGAGAACATCCATATAAATAAAAAATTGTTATTAATAAAACTAAATGTAAAAGGAACAAATGAATTTTGTCCCTTTATTTCCACTTAAAGTTTAGTTTTAATCTTACATGGAGGGTAATATTAGCCAAATATACAAACACATTTTTCATTCCAGAATGGGAATTTTTAGGACTATTTAAAACGAAAAGCAATAAACTACATAGTAATTTTTATGGGAGACAGTTATTTTCATACATACAATAAAGTTATTTCCATCATTTTCAGTGAGGCATGTTGTTTCAATTGCCTTTCTAGTGGCCACATTGGATGTGTCCTAGTTCAGTTGTTAAGTTGACAAATCCATATTTGTGTGCATAGTCATGCATTTATAGGCAGATGCTTAGAATCGGTTACTGACCTTTCACTGAAGAACTATAAATATCTCTTCTTAACTGAACATCTAAAGAAAAGTTTAGTAAATAGTACAACATTCAGAAGGGAAAACATAAATCAAAATTAAAATCATGATTTTAATATATTGAGCCCTTGCTATATAATTTCTGTCATTCCTGGGAGTTATTGAAATGGTTAAAGAGACCTAAACTATTTAAAATGCATGTCTCTAAAATCTAAATGGGATTCAACTATGGTTGAATAAAAGGCTATTAAAATGATGAAATCATTATATTGTATCCAAGGATAAAAGACATTGTAAATATTTAGTCTTTTGCAGTCACAAACCACTTAAATGAATGAATATAGTCTTTTCATTGGCTTATGGTTCTAATGGCCACCAGGAAATGTCAAATTCACATGCTGTCCCAGAACACAAGATTTAGCTTTTGGATTTTTAATTTAGCTAAAAGATGTGTAAAAGCACACAGTCATTCAGATCCCTATTGGCTCCACATCTGTGTAGGATTATGTTCAAACAATATTTGATCTAGCATTGGCAGCCACATAGGCTCACTAATGTGAATATTTGAAAGTAATTAATTGTATCTTTTTTTCTTTTTTAGTTAGGGACAAAAAAAATGAAGGAAGACAATTTGGAGAAGCACTGTTTCAGTAATAATCTTATGTATGAGGTAAGGCTCAAAGTTGCCAAAATGAAATCTGGAAATAAAGATCCATCAGTCTTAGGACTAAAGTAAATCATAATTGCTCTAAAAATGATTAATGCTGGTGACAGCCAAAGTTCTTTTGATAAAATAATACTTAATCTGATTCTATAATTCAGTAGACAGGAAATGGCTCACCTTTTGATAATAAATTAATTCTTTTATGCAGGGCTATAGTCATTCCAAAACATAAGCCACAAAAATGTCTTGCATACCAGGATATTAGTTTCCACGGGTAGCAAACAATTACTCTTTTGCTATCACTGTCTCACATTTCTCTCGCTTTTCCTCTTATCTGCAGATTTTGGTGGACAATATATCTATAGCTCAAGGCCCTTCTTAATAACTGTCTTTGCTGCTTTTGATACCTCAAAGTGGCAGATAACAACAGCAAGACAGTAGTATTTGGTGACTTTACAGATTGTAAAATTACACAAAATATTTTAGGTACTTTGTTAACAAGGTGGCAGAAGAAATTCTTATAATTTGTCAGAAATAGTAATTAAAGTTATAATAACATCTTGAGCTGGGATTTAGCTCAGTGGCATGACAAGTCCAAGGTCCTAAGTTCGCTCCCATGTACCAAAAAAAAAAAAGCCTGAGATATCTTGATTGCTGGAGCACACACACACAAAAAAAACCAAAAACCTTCTATGCTGGGTCTCTGTCATCATATAGTATACTTAAATACTTTTCTTATGTCTTTTATGTCTTTAAATACTTCTTATATGTCTGTGAATTCCACAAGACACTCCCTGTATGTTATGTTGCTAAACTCAGGCCCTTTCTTCCCATGGGCATAACTTAAATTCATCTAAAAACTGATTTGATCTGCGGAGTGCATATCACTTTAAACTGGAGAGGAGAATAAAATCTTGGAGACAGCACAGAATGTGGTTATAGTAATCCAAGTTAAAAATGACCAGAGCATCAACAAGGGATTTGCCTGCTAGACTAGTGTGGTTATTAATGGACAAATGCTCTTTCCTCAACCAGGGAACTGCTTCTACCCCTTGTGGTTATGGGAATAGGAAATAGAAGGAGACAACCCTTTACTGGCAGACACATTACTGACCCTGCAGAGGCAGCAAGAATAATGAGCAGGGAAGGCTTCAGAGAAGAAAGGCCTGCCAAGCAGAATAATTGCTGCAGGAAGTTAGAATTCCTTGGATGTGATGGTGACTAGGTTGGATGAATTAATAAAATGGGCATGGAGTCAAATCCTACTGTGTTGAAATTACAGAAGCACAAACATCCAGGTTCCGGCCCATCTATGAGTCATGAATATTCAAGGGATCTTACTTCTCACTTCCTTTGTGACACATATAGACAGGCACATGGTTCCCATATATCTGGAATGATCTTGAGTTTAGATATTCATTCATATTATAATCAGACTATGTCTTTATTAAATAAAGTGTTTTAATAAATATAGCCATCAAAATAATAATCTTGTTTATAAACCAGTTTAACTCTCTAAGATAGCACTTAGAATGGCTAAGATTATTTTTTCAAACTTTTTAAACTGATAAAATTTTATATGTTAATTGTGCACACCGTAATGTTTTAAAGCTGTATACACATTGTGGAATGATTAGGCTTAGTTAACTAAAATATGTATTACCTATACATAGTTTTCATTTTGTGGTGAGAATACTTAAAATCCATTTGCTAGCATTTTTCAAGTATTTATTTTCCTTAACTGTAGTCAAGATGTTTTATAACAAATCTATCTCTCCTCCTTATTCCTCCCATTGAGGTTTTATTTTATATTCTTTGAACAACTGACATCTCTCTAACCCCATTCCCTGATTTTAACAGTCTCTGATAACCATTATTTTACTCTTCTTCATGAGAATAACTTTTTAAGTTTCCACCTATTAGTGATAGCATGAGGTATTTGTCCTCCTATGCCTGGCTTATTTCATCTAACATAATGACCTGTGGTTCCATCCAGGCTGTTACAAATAACAGGAGATCCTTCATTTTTATGACTTAATAGTATTCCATTGTATATATTTGCTACATTAACTTTATCTATTCATCCACTGATGAACACTTAGGGTGATTCTATATCTTGATACACGAATAAAGCAGCCATAAATGTAGAAGGACAACTATGTCTTTCACATACTGATTTCGCTTCCTTTGAATATAAATCCAGAAGTGAGACTGTTGGACCATATGTAGTTCTAGTTTTTATTTTTTAGGAATTTAAATATGATTTTCCATAAAGGCTGTACAAAATTACATTTCCACCAATAGTGTGCAAATGTTCACTTTTCTCAAGAAGCTTAACAGTACCTATGATATTTTGTCTTTGGGCAATAGTTAACCTAATGGGCATATCTACTTGTGGATTTGTTTCATATTTCCCTGATGATCAATGAAGTTGAACATTTTTACATATATTTTGGTCATCAATACATCTTCTTTTAAGAAATGTCTGAGTCTTTTTCCTATTTTTTAATTGAGTTATTTTCTTTCTATCAAATTATTTAAAATACAGGTTTAGAAATTTATTGTGTTTAGAAAGAAACAAATATCGAATGCATGTTTTCAGACTCGATTTTTAAAAATTTTTCTATTCAAAATTTTTTACTTTTTACACTAAACAAGTTTCTAAGAAAATTACTTTTGAGAACCAACTCAATATAATATAATGCGTAAGAGAGATAAAGGAGAAATAAATAAAAGAACAAAATAAATAAAATAAAATTAAGCAAGGAAGTAAGCCATAGTGCTGTAAGCTAAATAGTATCTAGAAATGCCCCATACTTATGAGAAGATATTTTGTTTTATGTCTTTCCTCCTTCTTTCACTGTGAGTTAGGAAGTGCAAAGGCTATTTATGCTTGGGAACAGAGACATAATTTAAAGAGTTAGGCAGTGACAAACAAGTTCTCACATCAGTGACTCCAAACTTGATAGATATTGGACTATCTAAAGCAAAATGACTTTTATACAACCATATCCTTACATGCTTAAATTTCTTCCATTGATATATTCTTCCATTGTGACATATTATTAAATTTTAGAGCAGGTTTTTTGAATTGTAAAGAAATAACTTTTTAAAATACAACTACCCTTAGCAAGGGTCATAACATTATCAGCAGAGACTTGAGAAGATTTCTTCATAAAAATGTTGGAAAACCTTGCTTGCTGGTATGGGAAAACAAGGCACTCTTCTAATAAGCTGTGGGAGAGGAACATAAATTACCTCATTTGGGAAAACTGGGAATATAGCAGGACTCAAAACAGGCTTTCCCTGGAACTCTGGCTTTTCTGTAGTCCTACTCACTCTACTCACACAGGGGTCCAGGTTGCTGCTTTTCTTTGATGACACTGCTGGGAGTCAGCTGAGCCTCTGCACAGGGAATGTCACACTCACGGCAGGAATTTTTCTGTATTTAAAAAGCAGAAATCAACTTCTTGGCACTTCATCAAAAGAGATTTGATTTCCTAACTAAAGCAGATTTCTTAATCATAAGAGTTTTTGGAACTTTTCCCTCTACCATGGAACTCAGTGAATGGTTGGATTTTTCCAAAATTATTTGAAGTTTAGATGCTAGGGGCTATGCAAACTGCTCCAGTTTTCCTTTCAATTTTGTGCTTTGTTGGATGTTTCCCTCAAGTCTCCCTGTGTAGTTCAGTCATTAGAGCTGGAAGGTTTATTATTTATTTTGATAGTCACCAGCCTATTTTGCCAAGCAGTTTGCATTAGTGTTTCATTTGACAGGTGCTACTATGAAAATGTTCTAGGTAATTTTAGGTCCTCTGTATGAGGTTTCTATATCTGCTGTCGTGTTTTCTTCCCATAGGAAGCACAGTACATTTTTGTACTTGGTAAAAGCTTTGTTTCCTTGCTACTTTTTCAGTGACAGATTAAGCAGCCATTGGTTGAAAACTTTTTTTTTCAATTTAATCTAAATTTTTTTTTCATTAACTTTATTGGTACATTTTAGGTATACAGTAGAGTTACATTCATCATTGTGATTTTGTAACTTTACATAATGTATCTTGGTTCTTTTTTTTAAATGAAAGAAACCCGATATTATTCATTTATTTATTTATTTATTTATTTTTGGTATGAGGGATCGAACTCAGAACCTTGCACTTGAGAGGCAGGTGCCAGAACCACTGAGCTAAATCCCTGGCCCTATCTTGGTTCTTACTTTTTCCCCATTCCCTTGCTCTCCCTTCACCCCCTCCACCCTTCCCTATTTACAAAGACTTAGTTTCCATTTTTTTCCTTTTTTCATATTTTTTCTTTTCCCTTCTTTTCCTTCTCCATCCCTCCCACATGCCCTACTCCTTTAGACCTTTTCTTTCTATTTCACAATATCATTTATACATTTTGATCCTTATTTACACTTTTAGTTTTTCACACCAGAGAAGCTATTCAGTATTTACACATGTGTGTTCTATTTATTTCACTTAAGAGTATGGCCTTGATATGCATCCATTTAGCTATAAATGTCTCTACTTTCTTGCTCTTTATGGCACAGTACTACTCCATTTTATAAAAAAAACACACATCTTTATCCAGTCTCCAGTTGATGGGCAATTGGGCTGTTTCCAAGTTTTAGCTATTACAACCTGTGCTGCTATAAACATGAGTGAACATATATCACTGTGGTGTGATTTTTAAAATTATTTTGGGAAGATACCCAGCAGAGGGATAGCTATGTCAAATGGGACTTCCAATCCTAGTTGTTTGAGGTATCTTCATATTGATTTGCACAGTGGTTGCACCAGTTTGCACTCCCACCAACAATGAAGAAGGGTTCCTGTCTCCCCACAATCCTGCCAGCATTTGTTATTGCTTGATTTCTTGATAGCAGCCATTCTTACTGGGGTGAGGTGGAATCTCGGTGTTGTTTTTCATCTGCATCTCTTGAATGACCAGTGATGTTGAACATTTTTTCATATGTTTATTTGCTGCTTTTACTTCTCTGTCTGAGAAACATCTGTTCATTACAGATGTCCATTTTTGAATTGGGTCTCTATATTTGGGGAGTCTGATTTTTTTGAGTTCTTCATATATTCTAGATAGTAGACCTTTGTCTGAGGAACAGCTGGAAAAATTTTTTTTCCCACATTGTACATTGTCTCTTAGCTCTGTTGATGGTTTCTCTTGCAGTGCAAAAGCTTATAAATAAGAAGTGATCCCAGTTGTTGATTCTTTGTGCTAGTTCCCCTGCTACTGAGGTTTTGTTCATAAAGTCTTTTCCTATGCCAATGTCTTCAAGAGTTCTACCTAACTTATCTTCCAGCAAGTTTAGTGTTTCAGTCTTAATATTTAGATCTTTAATCCACTTTGATCTCAGTTTAGTGCATGGTGATAGGTATGGGTCTAGTTTTAATCTTGGACTAGTTGAAATCCAGTTTTTCCAACACCATTTATTAAAGAGGCTATTTTTCCTCCAGTGAGGATGGTTGGCTCCTTTGTCAAAGGTGAGGCAACTGAGTATGTCTGGAGTTGTTTCTGTATCTTCTAGTCTATTCCACTGTTCCTTGGATCTGTTTCTTTGCCAGTACCATGCTGTTTTTATCACAGTATCTTTGTAGTATAGTTTCAAGTTGGGGATTGTAATACCCACTGCTATGCCTCTGTTGCCTTTGCTTTTTCTTGCCTTTGTTGCCTTTGCTTGTTGCAATTGCTTTTGCTTTTCTAGGTCTCTTCTGGTTCCAAAGGAATTTTTGGATTGTTTCCTCTAGTTATGTGAAATATACTGTTGGGATTTCAATCAGGATTGCATTGAATCTGTACAGCAGTTTTGGAAGTACGGCCCTTTTCACTATATTTGTTCTTCCTACCCAGGAACAAGGAATGTCTTTCCATTTTCTTATATCCTCTTTGATCTCTTTTTTTCAGAGTGTTATAGTTCTTGATGTAGAGGTCTTTTGGTTCCTTCTGTAGATTGATTCCTAGATGTTTTATTTTTTTGCATGCTATTGTGAAAGGGATTGTTTCACTAATTTCTCTCTCACTGAGTCTATTATTTGTGTACAAGAAGGCTATTGATTTTTCAGTATTTACCTTGTATCTGGCTGCTCTACTGAATCCTAAGCCTAGAAGTACTTTGGCAGAGTTTTTTGGGTCTTCAATGTAAAGTATCATATCATCAGAAAATAATGACAATTTAACTTCTTCCTTTCCTATCCTTATTCCTTTTATTTCTTTCCCTTGTCTAATTGCTGTGGCTAATGTTTCTAGAAATATATTGAACAGGATTGGTGATAGTGGACATTCTTTTCTTGTTCCTCATTTTAGCATGTAGGTTTTCAGTTTTTGACTATTTAGTAGGATATTGGCTGTTGGTTTTTCATAGATAGCCTTTACCATGTTGAGATAAAGACCCTCTATTCCGAGTTTCTGCAGGGTTATTTATCATGAATGTGTGCTGAATTTTATCAAATGCTTTTTCTGCATTTATTGAGATGATCATGTTGTTTTTGTCCTTGGTTCTGTTAATGTAGTGTATTACATTTATGATTTATGTATGTTGAACCATCCTTGCATCCCTGGGATAAATCCAAGTTGGTTAGGGTGTATGATCTTCTTGATGACCCCCTGTATTTTGTTTCCAAGTATCTTATTGAGGATATTTGCATCTAGGTTAATTAGGGAGATTGGCTTATAGTTTTTTTTTTGGTTGTTTTTTTCCCTGGTTTTGGAATCAAAGTAGCACTTGCTTTCAGGAATGAATTTGGAAGCCTTGCTTCCCTTTCAATTTCATTGAAAAGTTTAAAGAGTAGTGACAAGAGTTCTTTAAATGTCTTGTAGAATTCAGCAGTGAAACCATCAGGACCTGGGGTTTTCTTCATTGGTAGATTTTTAATTATGTATTCAATCTCACTGGTTGTAATTGGGGTGTTTAGGGTTTTTATATCTTCTTCGTTCAACTTTGCTAATTCATATGTATCTAGAAATCTGTCCATTTCTTGTCTGTTTTCCGTTTTATTAGAGTACAGGTTCTTGAAGTAGGTATTGATTCTCTGTATTTCTGTTGGATATTTTGTGACTTCATCTTTTTCATTTCTAATTTCATGGATTTGAGCCTTTTCTTTCCTTTTTTTTTTTTTGATAAGATTGGCTAAGAGAGTCTCAATTTTATTTATTCTTTTGAAAAACCAACTCTTCAATTCATTGATTTTTTTGTATCATTCTCGTAATCTCCATTAATTTGATTTCTGTTCTGATCTTTATAATTTCCTCTCTTGTACAAGCTTTGGATTTGTCTTGCTCTTCTTTTTCTAGGAGATTAAGATTCAGCATTAGATTGTTTATTTGAGCTTGCTCTGATTTCCTACTGTGGGCATTCACTGCTATGTATTTCCCTCATAGAACTGCTTTCATTATGTCCCACAGATTTCTGTGTGTTGAACTAGCATAATCATTTAATTGCAAAAACTGTCTAATTTCTTCTTTAATTTCCTCTGTTACCCTTTGGTTGTTCAGGAGAGTTTTATTCAATTTCCATGTGTTTGTGAAGTTCTTGCAGCTTCTTATGCTATTGATCTCCAGTTTAATTTTACTAAGGTCTGTTAAAATGCATGGGACAAATTATATTCCTTTCCATTTACTTAAACATGTTGTAGGTGCTAGTATGTAGTCTATTTTGGGGAATGACCCATGTGCAGCTGAGAAGAATGCATATTCTAATTTTGTGTGGTGGAACACTCTGTAAACATCTGTTAAGTACATTTGTTCAAGAGTTTGATTTAATTCTAGCACTTTGTTGTTGATTTTTTTTCCATCTAGTTGACCTGTTCATTTGTGACGTTGGGTTATTGACGTCCCCACTACAATTGTATTAGTGCTTATTTGTTTTTTCTTGTCCCTTAATATTTGTTTTGTATAGTTGAGGGCATTAGTATTTGGGACATATATATTTATCATTGTCATCTCTTGCTCTTAGATTGTTTCCTTTACAAGGATGTAGTGACATTCTTTGTCGCTCTTAATTAGTTTTGGTTTGAAATTTACTTTGTCTGTAATAAACCTTCAGTCCATGAGTTTCTTTTTCAACTAGGTGCATTTTTTTGTATACAGCATTTTGTTGGATTTTGCTTCTTAATCCATTCTGCCAGTCTGTTTCTTTTGATTGGTGAGTTGAGGCCATTAACATTGATGATTATAACTGATATGTATTGACATCATTTTCATGTTATTTTCCTGTTGTTGGCTCTTTTTTATTTTTTCCCTCTCCCCTTTTCATTTCTTGCCTTGCCTGATGGATCTGCTTGTTGGGCCTCATGGAGTTGTGACCTTCATTGTCTTTTTCTAGGATATTTTTTAGAATTGTTTAGAGTGCTTGTTTGGTATTCATGAAGTTGCTCAGGTATTCTTTGTCATGGAAGTATTTTATTTCCCCATCAATTTTGAAAGATGCTTTTGCAGGATTCGTCAGTCTAGGTTGGAAGTTGTTTTCTTTTAGGGCTTGAAGTATCTCACCCCAGGCTCTCTTTGATTGGAAGGTTTGTGTTGAAAAGTCTGCTGTGATTCTGATGGGCTTTCTTTTGCATGTGATTTGTTTCTTTTCTCTGCTTGTAGGATTTTGTTCTTCTGTTGGGTTTCTGGGATCTTGATTATTATATGTCTAGGTGTAAATTTTTTTGATCAAGTCTAGTTGGAGTCTATATCCCTCACTTATCTGTATGTTAAGTTCTTTTTTCCTGCTTGGGAAGTTTTCTGCCATTACTTCTGTGAACAGTTTTTTAATGTCATTTTTACTTTCTCCTGCTTTTTCATGGACTCCTATCAGTCTTATATTATTCTTCTTTGCATCATCTGAGAGCTCTTGGATTGATTTCTCATGGTCCCTTACTAGTTTTAAGAGATCTCTCTTTTTATGGTCACTGATCATCATCCTGTCTTCTATATCTGATATTCTGTCTTCATATTGCCTCAGTCTGCAGTGTGCACTTTCAATAGTGTTTTTAATCTCTTGGATATCGGTTCATATCTGTCTCATGAATTCCATTTCTTTCTTATATTGGGTGTTCATGATTTCCATTTCTTTCCTATGCTGGACATTCATGGGTTCCATCATGGTCCTGAACTCATCTATTTTTTTCATCTGTTTCTGTTCTAGAGTCTCTAATCATGTCTCTCATTCTGCTCACCATCTCTGTAGTTATCTGGGAAACTATTTTGTTTTGAATTTTTCTAGAGACTCATTCATCTGTTTTGTTACTTCTTGTGCTATCAGTTCAGGGTGTCCAGGTTGTTGATTATCAAGCTTTTCCACCTCATTTCCCTCAGAGTTTGTCTTTGGTGAGGTAAAAGTCTGGGATCGAGCCTTGCTTAAATGTCTTCTCATTTCTATTTTTGTTTTTGGTACTGTCCTTGGTTTAGTTACTTTGTTGATACTTTGATATTGGTTTTTGTAGGTATCTTTATTGCTTCTATTTAGAACCTTTATGGAATGATTGCTTCTCAGAGGTGTCTTCCAGATACAGTTGGTCTTAAGGTTTTGAGTCTCTATTGACTTTGGGGCAATCTTGTTTTCATTATACCAGAAGGGTAACTGATTATTATTGTTATTGGTGATTGTATCACTTGGGCTAAGGTGTTGTGATTGATCTAATCAGTTATCCTTCAATCACAACAATCACAACACCTTAGCCCAAGTGATATGATCAGCAATAGCAATAATATAAAGTACATCTTAGAAAATAACAATTTGTAGTAGTTATTAATCTATCACCTTTAACCATGTGAATTAAATCAAAATTGAGGACCAGCCCAAAATATGTTTATAGTAAATAGACTCTTCACTATAGCAACTTTACCCTTTGGGATGAGGACTTAGAAGGAGTTGGGGAGGGAGGGATAGATAGGTAGAAGGAAAAGGAAAGGTTAGAAGTGAGGCCAGAGGACTCAGGAAGATCACACAAACTCTAGGGATCTTTTGAAGACAAGAGGAAAAGACAGAATGAAAGAACAAAGACAAGAACAGAAGAACCTGTCAGTAATAGGGAAGCTAGAAACTGTATTCACTTTCCTTTGAAACTAATGACAATCAAGAGAAGGAAAAAGTGAGAAGAAAAGAAAAAGAAAGAAGAAATCTGAATTAGGGCAGGAACAGGAACAAAAAGGGAGATAAAGAACAATGTGGGAGAGCAAGAGAGTGAGAGAAAGAAAGAAAAGAAAATGAAGAAAGAAAAACAATTTGAAAAGAGTAGAAAAAACAACTAAAAATTAAAAATGAGAGAAAAAAATAATTTTGAAAATAAAAAATGAAAACAAAGGGCCTCCTTCAGAGTATGTCTCTGCTGTCACAATAGACAACGTGAGCCAAAGTGTGCACTTCTAAGTCAATTAGTCTCAGCAAGCCAGTCACAGACTCATGAGATTCAGGCAGATTTCTGGCTGCAAGTTCCAAGTTGAGCTCTGTGTCCTCCTGCAGGGTTGAACTCTGCAAGGTTCTACTGCAGGTTCCAGCTGTCCTTCCCCTGAAGGTAGTCCAGGTTCAGATGGGAGGTGATGATCCCTCCAACTTACCAAGTATGGTGGGCTGGTGTGCCTTTATTGCAGAGATTCTCTTCACTTTTCCAGTGGGCTTCAATTTTCATCAAGGAGCCTGAGAGGGGCCCTCTTCCTGTTGTTCACTTCTGCTGTGTCTTCTGGAGCTCAGGACAATGACATTTATGACCCCCTGTGCCTCTGAGGTGTGGATCCAGGTATAGGTGCAACCAGAAGGCCAGAAGTGGGGGGCTGTTGCTCCACTCCTCACCCGTCTGCCCCTGGCTGGGAGGCCCAAAATGAGGTAGTGTTGCTCGGATGGCTCCAGGTAGTTCTGCTTCTCACCTGTCCACCCCTGGCTCTAATCTGAATGTTAATGAACCAATGAAAAATAAAATGGCAGAACCAAACCAGGATGAGTGGATGAAATATACGTAGAGGTAAGAAGACACTGCCATTTCACTTACAGTGTGCATGCAGCAGAGGTAAATTTTTGGCTTTGAGGAACTCTAAGCTTCACTCTGTGAGTTTGAGAGGGAAAGATGACTGTATAAATTTGGTAGAAGAAAATATAAGAGGTGATGATAGCACAGCAGAGAATACTAATCGAGATAAGAGAAATCAGGTAGGTCACCCTGGAGAAAATGATATTATGTCATTTTTTTAATTACTTAAATTCTTTTATTGGTACATGTTAGGTATACAACACATTTACATTTCTCATTGGGAACTTGTACCTTTACATGATGCATCTTGGTCCTTATTTTTTCCCTATTCCTAGCCTTCCCTTCACCCCCTCCACCCTTTCCTATTTACAAAGACTTTATTTCCATTTTTTCCATTTCCCCTCATTTTTCCTTTCCCTTCTTTCCTTTCCCCTGCTCCTCCCACTACCCCTACCCCTTTGGACCTTTTCTTCCTATTTTGCATTAGAGAAGATGATATTTAAGGTGAGTTTTACAGATAAATAATAACGTGGCAAAAAGAAGGGCCATATATATATGTGTGTGTGTGTATATATATATATATATATATATATATGGCTTTCCAATATAGAAAGAGTGGTGATTTGATTTTGTATATATGACTTTCCATGCAAATATTTGAGTTTCAATGGTTTTTGGATGTTCATGTCTGATCATTGTTTCCATGAAGTTCTCTTCCTTTGCTCAAATTTTATGTTCTCCAGAGGAGTTCTCTGATCACTTTATGTAACTATTTCTTAAGCTTTTTCTTGGTAGCTTTCCATTTTAACCTGTTTTATGTTTCTTAATAGAATATATCAATGCATGTCAGGAAAGAAGAGCAAATACTTGTTTAAATAAGTACTGGTAATCCTTTGCTTCTATTTTTCTTTGTACTGTGCAATATATGATCATAACACTTCCTGTTTCACTTATCATGATTCCATCACTCAGGAATTTAGCTTATCATTATTCAGTGAAATATTGGCTAAGTTCACTCATCAAATATAGTAATTGAGCTAGTGGGGGTAAACTAGCCTCACTTTAAGACTGCCTGGTTCCTGAGGTCTCTCTAGCTTCATGACTTCTCTCTTCAGGTGAACAACTCAAGTTTCACTGTGAGGAGTTCAGGGCAGCAAAATAATGCCAGCAGCAACTGATCTCTCATAAAGCCAAGGCCTTGAAATAGCATGTCATCACTTCCATAACATTTGATTGGTCAAATCAAAAACAAAGTTAACCTAAATTCAAAGAGAGAAGAAAGTAGATCTAATTTTTAATATGAGAAGTAGCATATGCATATGGGCAAAGGAGGAGTTTTTACGGCTATCTTTGATGGTTACTCTCTAGAATCCAATAGTATTATTATAGAAAGGTGAGTTAATTAGATATCTTGTAAACAGTTAGGACCAGCTTTCAAGGAGCCAACATGGAGGACAGTTGAGGAGCCAACCTGTAGAACAATCAAGAGTCAACAGAGAGAACAATGAAGGCACATCACTGAGCATTATGTAAAGAAAAGAGGTACTACTTCCCCTAGATATGTATACCAATAATTGATATTCAAAGTGGACATCAATCTCCCTAGCCCATTTCCTTTCTGGAAATTCCTTGTATGTGACTTGTTTTCCTGTCTGATCCCCATTTAATCAATATTACCTGGGTGACTGTATTTGTAATCTTATTGGTTGGTCATGGTTTTGTCCCACCTCATGCCCACTTTGTAACTTTCCATTGGGTCTTATAGTTTTGTCCCACCTTGAACCCACCTCATCTCATGGCTTTGCTCCATTAAAAAACCCCTGGGAAAGAGGGTGCCAGGCAACCCACTTTCTGGTTCTCCTTCTGTCTCTCTTAGACTGAAGCTATTTTTCTCTCAATAAATTTTCCTACTCTTAACCTCCGTTGTTCCTAGAATTTATTCTTTGATTTTAGAGAACACAAACTCATGGATATCTAAAAGGTTTGGGAGTTACATCTATTCCCCCTATATCAGTATGACCAACAAGCAGATAGTTATAAAAGATTCCAGTTACAAAATAAATCAACATTAGAGAACTAGATATTTTACTAAATTTGTTTTAATGTAGTTAGGAAGATAAATAAATGAGCGACCTTGATTCTATATAAGATGATGCCATTGGGAATTTTGAATTCTAGTGACTTGGTATTTGTGTATGATGAAAGATATGGATCTAATTATATTTTGTTTAATTTTTATATGTGAATATCCAATTTTTTTCAACTCCATTTTACTCAAGTGTTCCATAGGACTATGATATAAGTAGGCCTAGTATGTGTATACACACAGTGGTTTGCGTTAGAAGAAAGGAATTTCAAGCTTTGGAAATGAAATCTTTTATAATGTGCAGTAAACCTTTGACCTAAAAGAACACATCTTTGTCTTACCAAACATTTTTTGCAGGGTGACATTGTTCTTATCTTCCAAGAGTGTTATACAAACATCCTTGAAATGATAAAATCTAGAACAGAGATAAAATCTACAACCTTTTAGAACTTTCAATGATAACAAATAGCTGGCTGCGTTATGCGTGACATAGGTCTGCCACCACTGATCTAGAAGAATGATTGCCATTTCTTCTGTTCTCCAGATGTACAGAAACATGCCTATCCCTGGAAGAATTATTTTCTAACAATATCCATCCTTTGATTCTACACTATCTTGACTTTTAGCAATTTTTCCTATGAGTGCACCAGTCTGATAGATTTGTCCTCTTTGGTCCCCTTTGGTCTTCTTTGGTATCAGTGACTCATAGAAGTCACCCCAAATCATCTTTCTTCTTAAAATAACTGAGGATAATGTAGTGGGGAGTAAAGCATCAGAAGCCTGGGAGAATCGGAGAGGAAGGCCAATTTACTATCAATTTCGAACAAAGTGGTGGCTGCATGCAGCTCAACCAAACAAACCTCCAGTGTTTCTAATCCACTTACAGCCTTATATTAGCAGCACGATCACCCTCACAACACCCTCTATTTTCATTTGGGGATCTCTTAATTGGATAGGCATAGCCACCATGCTTTTTGGTTAGAGTTGTAGGATAAACAACATTTGGGTTCTTCAAATTTGACATGTAAAATGTTGACTTTTAAAAGTTTTAACATGAGGCCTAGAAGAGTTTTCCAAGTTACATGGGTTACTGAAAGCATTTATGTAACTTCTGTTCAATGCATTTCTAACTCATTAGTAGATTACTATCATAAACATTGTAAAGCCCATCCAGGGCAAGAACTCAAGCAGTTGTAAGTGTCTCATTTTTGGTTTTTCTAAGAACTTTGTCTCTTCTCTTCAAATCTTCCTGAGAGAGCCAAATCTCTTTCATTTTAACCAGGACACACTGCAGAAACCCTGAAAGTATCTGGAGTTGATGGTTTTGACTGTAGGAAGGGACAAGTGAAAAGAACTAATTATTGTTCGTGTACCATGGCAAGCTCTTTGTGCTTCACTCACTGTTTCCTTTCTCAGGTGAAGTAACCAAAGTTCTTGGTCCTAACAATCATGAATTTCCCCATAATCTTCCACAATGCATCTCTCTTTGTCAAAAGGTGGCAGAACTTTCTGCCACCAAAGCCCAGGAGGAATGTTGTACTCATTATTGGAAGCAGCAGCTTACCAGATGAGATGTTTATGTTCCCCTTTTAAGTTTATTAGTAACAACTGGGACACCATTTGGGTGCTTGGTTTTTCACTGACTTCCTTGTACATGGCCTGAAACCATTGCTCCAATTTCTTTCAATCGCAAGGCTATAAAGTAGAGAGCCTATTACTGCTCAGTTGATCATAGATGAACTTCCCATTACTCTCATTAATTTTCCCTTAGAGCCTAATCCCTATTCTTGAAGGAAACAATGCCTCTGTCAATATCTGATTTTCATGATCAGGACTGTCAGGGAAAGGAAGAATTTAAATTTTATCCTACTAACGAGTTATGCCACCCTTCTTTCAGGAGCTCAGAAAACAGAGAAATATAAATACAAATGTAAACCTTTGCATAAGAGGCAGAGGACTGTGACATTTGCAGAGCTAGCCATAGTCACAGGGTTAGTTCTTATCCTGCTCCCAGGGCTCAATGACTGTGAGGTGGCACAAAGAGGATCAGATGTCATCTGCACATGTAGTGCAGTGTGTTGCGTTACAGGAGACAAAGACTGGATGAGGGAAACCAAATCTTTTACAGCAGAAATCACAGCTGCCATTTACACCAGAGGAAATATGGTTTCGTTATACTGGAGAGTAATAACAAAACAACCAAATACCCCAAACAAAAACATAACAAAACTTGCCTTTTGCTGCAGATGGACACACTCTCTGTCTTCTGAGGGTGTTTGCTGAGATTATAATGCATAGAAGAGAGTTCAGAGAGGAAATATAGACAGTCAGAGCCTCTCTACAACACTATGCTGTAATAACACATTAGAGTCTGAGCTCTGCATCCTTCTGTCTCTCTGTCTGTCTGTGTGTCTCTGTGCTTGTCTATTAACCTGCCTCCTACGCGTTTACTCTCCCACACAGTTATACACAGAGACTAAATGCTGAAGTGTTTTTGAGATTTCTTATAGCTTCAAAATAATTCCAAAATTTTTCAGTAACATGGGATATTCATTTGGTTTGATTCTTAGAATTTCTTCAATAGTTTATAGAAAATTCCCTACTTTTTCTATAATTAATAGTAGAAAATGGAAAAAAAATCTCGCCGTATTAGTAAGTGTATAAGAAGAACAACTAAAGAATAAATGGGAGACTAATTGGTGGCCACACTGAAAGTCCCAGAATTGGGAAAATTTTAGGTAGCCAAGTACATATCATGCTGAGGAAATAAGCCGGAATAAGAAAGTTCAGAGAATATCTGAAAAAAGAACACAATTTGAGTTAAATTTATAAATGAAAAGAAATCCAGTAAGTTAAGATGATAGAGGAGGAGTAAGGGTAAAGCAGCCCTGCTTCACCGAGCAAGATAATAGTCTGCTCAGAGTATTCTGGACCCTGAAATTTTAGAGACTAAAGATTTAAGGTGCTATAAAAGAATGAATTGTAGTAGTTGGCATAGCAAGGATGATTAAGGGTATCAATTGAAGCCTATTCAATGTAAGAGAAATCTGACATGTTTCAGAGATGGTCATAGTCAATACTATATTTGGAAGAAGGAAGAATTCTCAGAAATATTCAATACAGGATCCATTCAAGTCCTGTGGAAGTGAAGGTCTTTGGGACAGTCAAGTATTTCACAGGACATAAACATCTGCTCTAGTGGGAGGTAACAGATTTAGCCCTCTCAGATTCATCCTGAAGATATATGGTGCATGAGTTTAGAAAAATACCTATTATTATATTATTTTTATTGTATCATGAATATTCATAGCATCATATCATAAAGAAAAATTTGTGCCAAATTAGAATTCCAGCACCAATGAGCTTATGGAAGAATATAATATTCAGAGGAACAGGAAAAGAAATGTAATATTCTGACTTTCAATTTTTATTTAAGATTAACGCTGATGGCTATTTAAAGCTAGCCTCATTAGCAGAAAAGCAAAATGAGGTACATCAGTATAGGAGGGAAGTACGTTATGAATTCAAACCTTATATTCAATGGGCCTATTTATTGCACAAATATGATTAAAATGTAATTATTATCACTTATAATTATGCTTTGCAGTCAGGTCTTGCTTTTCCTTTTCAAAAATGCATACATATAATGTGAAGAGATGTTGGTTAAGGCCAGTTTAATTATTCTTTCAAGAATAAATATCTTTGTATGCTCTCACTGAGGGTGTACACATATTCCTTCTGCATCTGCTTTGAAAATGGGAACAAAAGGGGCTAAGTGTAGAAGATAATACAAGACATAGTCCTTCTTAAACTGCATTTTGCATCACAAGCATAATCTCATGATGAAATACATTTCATTTGAGCTTTGCTTTCTCAGAAGTCACCTACTATAATTGTATCAAATTATCCTGCCTGTGCAGTCTATCTTAGAACACAATCCACACTAATTTGAATCTGTATTATAGAAGCCAGGCATCTCTGGAAGGTAGGCTTGCCCATAAAAAGATTTACATTGTATTGCCTGCCACTTGCATAACAAATCAAATCTTCTGCTTTGAGATGCAACTTTGGTATGGTTTCTTATCTTTGTATAGACTATAGACATGATTAGACAACATGCTGTGGACTGACATTGAATTTTAGAAGTGTACTTCAGGTTTAACTTTATTGGCAGCATCTCTAGAGAAATTATCAATTGAAGATGCATTTCAGGTAAGTAGTAATGAAATAGCTAACATTTTTCAATTTGTTTTTACTTAGAAAACATGAGATAAGCATTTATATACAATTTCTTATTCAATACTTATCACAATCCAATGAGGCAGGTAATATTATCTACCCTTTCCCTTACATAGATGAGAAAATGCAAGTTTAAAAGGTTATGTAACCTGCTTGAACTCATGAATCTGTTAAATGATATTATCAAGATTTAGGCCAAGTTCTCTCTGACCCTGCAGCCCAAGTTCTTCATCACCTTGAAAAACACCCAAAACATATTGTGGGGTTCTACAAAGAAATAAGCCTAAAATTGATTAGAAAAAGAAAATGATATGAGATGTAGTTAATTACATTTGATAGAGCATATTAATAATAAAGAAGTTTTCTGCTATACTCTCCCAATTTGGAAATTCATCTTATCTAGAAGCAGGACTCACAGAGCACATAGCCAATCTGGGAAGCTGCTCTGCAAATACAGCCTGCTGCTTTCCAGTGAGACCTAATACTGTATCTAATATGGCTTAGCGAGAACATCACTGTTTTCAGAGTCTTATACATTGTTATAATTCCAAGGGTGGCATCAGTATCTCAATATAATATCTTTATAACAACATTATTTTGTTAGAAAAATAATAATATTGAAAGCTTAAGAGATACCAAAACATATTTATTTATTGAATTTATTAAATTTATGAATGTCATTGAATGTAGAGGAGTCCTTAGTCACTTAGGAATTCAATACATGTTCATCAGAAATCACATTTTAAAAAATCTTGCAAAAATAATTTATTCAATAAAATGTTTAAATAATCTATATGATAAATGTAAGCATTATTTAAAAAGTTATGTTATGTTATTTAATTATGCTTAAATATATCAGCTTTCTATGAAAATAAAATGGACTCTGCTCACAATTTTGTTTATTTGTTTATTTATTTTTGGTACCGCAGATCGAACTCGGGACCTTGTGGTTGCGAGGCAGGCACCGGAACCACTGAGCTAAACCCCTGGCCCAAATGGCTAAGTTAGTATTCTTTGATACCAATATTGCTTTACATAAGTGCATCCTGTTTCTAGGAGTTTCACAGAGGAGCAGAAAATTGTTTCACTTTCCAAACAGAAAGAAGCAAACAAAAGTTCTCAAACTCAAATTCCTTTTATTAAGAACACTGGTTTTCTACATAATTAAAGCTTTGGAAGTGCTATTACCACCACCACCACCCCACCCTACCCCATCACAACAGTACAGGTACTATCTGCTTCTACTCTGCTAAGGTAAGGCGACATTTCACAAGGGCTCACTTTTCAGTCTGGGCTCTTATGCGCTCTTTCACCTTTTAATCACTGTCAGACTCTTCTATTTTAAAATTCTCCCTTTTCTCAACTGCCAGCACTTCGCCAGCTCCTGTTGTCTACCTCATATCTCTCTGCTGGTCTCTCCTTCACACACTCAGTCTCCTCCTCCAGGCATGGGTGGGTGGTGCCCAGCGCTCTCTCATAAATAAATTCCAGCTATCGAGATCCTCTATTTATTTGTGAGAACTAATTGTAAGTTTCAACTTTCCCCTCAACTATCACTCAATACATCTTTTTATAAAGTTGTTTTAATACCATTAATTATTAGTATGTACTTATGATCTTTATTAAGAAATTTAAACCAGGCATAAATTGTATGTATTTACAGTTATTTAGATTTACTTATCTGATTAGCAGGCTTTTTCATGCTAGAAAGAGTACTATTAAACCTCTTTCTTAAGTTGTTTTGATTTTTTTCTACAGATTAGCTAAGATGAAATTTTGAATTTATATAAGAGAATAATGGGGGAGAAGATAGCTTACATTAACAGTTTTGGATTACTGAATGTATTTTTCTCTTATTTCATATAGGAAAACAAGCCAGTGGTAGAATTTTTAATTCCTAGACTTCACTACTGATGTCTAAAATATTTTAGTCTTTTTTTCCCATTTCTGTTTTTTTTTTTTCTTGTTAGCATACGTTTGCAGTACATAATGACTGCATTCCTCATGGGGAGTTGGTATACATGTATAACACATCTTCATTCCTTTTTTTATTGCCTCCCTCCTCCCTTCCTCCCATTCCCTCCATTTCTTGGCACTCCTCCCTTTTGAAAAAGATCAAGCTCCCTGTTTTCTATTATCTATTTTTATTCTCCTTTTCATTTATGTTTTTGATTTCTCATATAAGAGAAACCATGTGATATTTAAGCTTGTGTGTTTGATTTGTTTCACTTAACTTTATGATCTCAAGGTGCAACTATTTTCTTACAAATGACTCAAGCTTATCCTTCTTTATGGTACAGTAGTACTCTACTGTATATAAACATCTCACTTTCGTTATCAATTCATTTGTTGAAGGGCATATAGGCTGCTTCCAAGATTAGCTATTACAAATTGTGCTGCTGAAAACATGGGTATATACATATGACTGTAATATGATGTCATTAACTTTTTTGAGAAAATACCTTACAAGGGGACTATCATGCTCCAATAGAATTTCTCCTTTTAGATTTTTGGTGTTTTTGATTTTTATACGTATTTATTTTTCTTGTAGAAGCTGGTACTGTATTTTAAAGGGCAGGAATTTGATTTTTATTCCTTTCTGATGATATTTTCCGTTCATAAATTTCCTTCGTCTCCCACTTCCAAACATTAGCTTTTCCATTCTTTGAAGCACATGTTTTATGAAAACATAAGTAGGTTCATGTGGTCATCACTTCAAATACAGACAGAAAATTTTTAATCATTACAATCAGTGTTCAACCCAGAAATGTTGATCTTAAGGTGTAGAAAACATTTTTTCATTAAAATGATGCATGCAATTGGAAGTCTCAATATTATAAAAGTGTCATTTCACATTAAACTTATTTATTTTTAATTTATCTCAAACAAAGTTTTGGTAAATAATACGTGTTTCAAAAATTGCTAAAATGGGGCGGGATTTAGCTTAGTGGTGCCACAGCCTGCCTTGCAAGCACAAGGTCCTGAGTTCCATCCCCGGTACCAAAAAATAAAAAAAAAATTGCTAAAATGATTGTAAACTTTTTCCTTTGGATTATCTATTACTATTTCTATTTTCTCTTTTTTCAATCATTATATATAGAAACACTTGTCACTACGCGTAATTTGCTAATTTTCTATTCTCTCACATGCCACTTTTAATAGTTTTATGGAGTATGTTATATAGTTTTAAATATTTTTGTGGACAAATCTTTCATTGTTTTTTAAAATTTTATTTTATCTAGGGAAAGGATTGCTCATGTCAAACTACATAAACAATTTCCTATCATTTCTCCCAAAAGTTGATTTCTTTTCTTTCATATTTAATGTTTTAATCCATCCAGACACTTTGTGCATGTGTGTGTGTGTACACATTCACGAGAATGTACAGTGTTACATAGATCTCTAACTTGATATCTATCTTTGACATCATTTTCTAAACATTCCATCTTTTTCTTGATGATTTTAAAGATAATGCTACTAGCAAAATTGCTTTATGTGCATAGTTCAATTTCATGCTCCCTACTGTCTTTTACTGACCTCGTTTTATTTCTGTGTACGTATTACTGCTTTGCTTGTTTATCTTTGCAGTATGATTTTTTTTTACAGAGAACTACTTGTTGATTTTCTGTCACTCTCTACTACTAGGAAACATTTGACAGGAATAAGATATTTGAGGATGTCAGAGCTACTGAGTCTGTTCCAGGAGCTTTAATAAGTGAAGTCCAGAGACGCTGTCAGAGTCTCACCCAATGCAGAATTATCTTAAACAAAACGTCAGTAATACATCTTTATGCGAAATTCTTTTCAAAGACAAACTAAACAAAACAAAGAACAAACATAATTAAACAAAACAGTTTTTCATGTGCAAGCAAAACCCTTTTAGATTTGATTTGAAATTCTTTAATCTTATGAGCTGATTTGAATAATTTAAAAATTAGTTAAAGAAAATTAAGAATAGACTGATGTTGACCATTTAGGATAATGGACTCCTCATACATTCTGTTTCAAGAAAGCTGTATTTTTTTTTCACTTAGAATTTATACATTATCATCAGACTAGAATATTACAGGATTTACTGTCATTGTGAGTTGAATTTTTTTTTAATTTTCACTCTCTTTTCTGTTATGTGTATCCATGAAATTTTCTAGTGGTTATATCTTGTGTGTATGAACATCAAACTCATCAATTTTTCTGTGTTGACATTGTACACAATCGTTTTTAGATCTTTTCTTTATCCTAAATTTTACAATTTAATGTCTGATTATTTTTCTTAGGGTACACAATCATGTTTTCTGCAAGAGTGATTATTTCTGATCATTCTCACATCTCAAGTTTGTATTAGTTTATATAATTACATTAACTAAAAACTCAAGGAATAGTAATAAAAACATCTTTGTCTTGTGTCTCACATTAACAAGTGACACTAATATTTTATCTTCAAATATCATTAACTATATTTTGTCTATGTTTCTATTAGATACAGATAACTAATTTTTTTCTGTACCCAGAGCATCAACTACGTTTTTTAAAATTAATTTTATTGGTACATTTTAGGTATACAATATAATGACATTCATCATTGGAAATTTGCACCTTTACATAATCTCTCTTGGTTCTTATTTTTTCCCCATTCCCCTGCTCACCCTTCAACCCCTCCATCCCTCCCTATTTAAAAAGACTTTGCTTCCATATTTTCATTTTGCCATATTAATTCCATTCCCTTCTTTCCTTTCCCCTATCCCTCCCACTTCCCCTTCCCCTTTGCCCCTTTTCTTCCTATTTTACATTATCTATTATACCTTTTAGTCCTTATTTACACTTTCAGTTTTTCACACTAGAGAAACTATTTGGTATTTACACATGTATGTCCTATTTATTTCACTTAAGAGTATCTCCTCAATGTGCATCCATTTAGCTATAAATGTCTCTAATCTCTCATTTTTTATGGCTGAGTAGTACTCCATTTTATTAAAAAAAACACATTTTCTTTATCCAGTCTCTAGTTGATGGGCAATAGCAGCATAATTTGTAATATCAACTACTTTTATAATAAAATTTCAATCGGAAAAACAATGTATTATCTCTGAGAAAAATATCTTGGTAATTATTATGGTGTAACCTGGTTAGTATAAAGTGAGAAGTGGGAGAAACCTAACTGACCTAGCTATTCTATTGACACTTTTAAAATTGATTGCAGTAACAATTTCACAAAAGTTCCTTTCTCTTTTTATCCATGCATTTATATTTGCTTTCTTAGACCCTTAAGTGCTTTTAATGTTATTCTTACTTCAACACTAATACTAGTACTGCTAGCTAACACCTGAAAAGGACATATAATGGGTTGTTTTGTACACATTAACTCGTTTCTGCCCCATGATACCTTCATGATGTAGATATTATTTTCATTGTAAAGACAATAAAAATAAGGAGCAATAAAGATAATAATTTTCTCAATGTCATAGAACTGATAATTCTCTATAATGGAAGATAATAGTGAAGGTGACATTTGAATCAAATATCACTTAACACTCCTCTCCCCTGAAATCTCTAATAATGAATACCTCTGTTTCATTCCTGCGTAGAGCCAACAGAAATGAATTCTTGTTTCTCTTTTGTTTGTTTTGCACGCTTTCTTGTGCTTACTAATGCTTTGTGTTTGTTATGTCTTTTGGATTCACCACTGAACATTTCTGCTCTGTTCAGAGCAATATCCAGGACAGAGCTGGATGATGGCACTGGTAGCACCTATGTGGCATTAAACTAAATCACTTATTCAGTATATTCTGGGATAGTTCCTTCTATAAAGCTTCAGTTGTTTTGTGCCCATTTTCCTATAGATACTTGATATTGCCAGCTAATTTTGTGAGCTACTCAACATTCTTTCATCAGATTTATTTTGTTCTTCTATTGGCTGGTGATGCTTTTTCAACTTTTGTTCTAGGTCTCCAACAGAGAGGTAGTTTTACCAGGGAATGAATCCATCAGATACACATAAAGTAATGTAGAGAATGTCAAAGGATTTTTGGCATAGCCATATCAGAAAGTAGTCAAAATATTGCTTAAATGCCAAGATGGGAATTCTGCAACAGGGCAAAAGCTAATCAAATCATTGCCTGTGGTCACCTGGTATCAACTGCTCATTTGCAGGGATAACTTTTGGGAATTGAGTTGCTCCTATCAGAGAATAGTAAGATGTGCATGAAGAGTTTATGGATTTAGAGAAAAGGCAACTGTTTTGAACATCAATGGATAGGTTATAGAAAGAGAATGACAAGTTAAAATCCTTGAATTCTATGCTCAGAGCACTGACTGAAATCCAGGGAGTTTCTAAGATCAAGATAAAAGAAGCTCTCATCTTTGGTTGCTACAGGGACTGAGCTGAAAAATAACAAAATGTGGTCATAGAAATAGGAAAATTAGAATATCGCTTCAATTCGGAGCTTTTCCTTGTATCATACAAAAATTATATAATTGGTAGAGAAAGAGTATTGGAACCTTAAATATTAATTTCCATTGATAGTTCATTGACACTGATGAACATATAAAGAATCCTAAAGGCACCCGCAGCCCCTTACTAGGGTAGGGATTCCCTACAGAAATAGAAATGCACAAATCTTTTACAGATGCTCAGATACAGGCATTAAGCCCATACTAATCTATTTTTCCCATTGGGAGGATTTTTTCCTAAGAACTACCAGATTACTTGTGGAGCTGGTGGAGCAAAATAATTTCATTATAAGTCAAGTTTTCTCTTATGCAAGTATAGGTTATGAAGTTTAAAAATAGTTTCACATTGCCTTAAATAAGAATCTACCAGATGAGAAGTGGATGTTGGTTTGCCTAAGTGATAAGGAATCTAAAAGGAACTGAGGAATTAATGATTAATGGAGAAATTAATAAAATGGATTTTGGTTGTTTGGGAAAGCACAGAAGAATTTATTAAAATGGGCTCAGAACATGAATACTTACACAGGCTACCTTCTGGACACTAAAGCAGGCTTACAGTAACTAGATGAACAAGAGAATTTGCCCACCTCAGGCAGCTCCCTTTCATAGCCACACTTTGGGCCAAAATGCATATGATGGAAAAGACAAAGGCTATTTGTTACAGTTTAGATCTAAAATGTCCCCTCAAAATCTCGTGTGTTCAGAGATGAGGAGACTGGGTCATGTGAGCACTATTTTCATCAATGGATTAAACTATTGCTGAGTTCATAGCTGAGTGTGCTGTTAGGGGGTGGTGTCTGGTTGGAGGAGATAGGTCACTAGTGGTGTGACCTGGAGGAATGTATTCGTCTCCTGGCTCCCATGTAGCTGACCTTCTGGCCATTATTTTATTTCCGTTGTTAATTTTTTGCTTCTCAGCCAAATCTCTTTCTTCTCATTTCTGTTCTTTGATATTTGACTAGAAATTGGCATAGTATACATTAGCTTTGCCAGTTGCCTTCTAATTGGTTTTGGCCAGTAGAAAACATTACAGGTAGCTGTAAGAATGAAGGAGGAAGAGGAAATTTCTTCAAATTTTATTTGGTCTTGGCTTCCTTTTTACTTTACTGGTAGCAGTAGCAACTTGTTTGGTAGCATGTTTACAGTTTCTCAGTATCTACAGAACCAGCCTCAGCATACTCCTGCAGCTGTCCCTGCAACTGTACTCACATCTGTCTTCAGAGTTCAGAGCTCTAGGATCAGGGATGAGAGACACCAACACACGCTGCCCTCTCTCTGGGCCCCGAGCTTCCCCTCTATAGAACTCCACCTCAAAGTTTGTACGCTTAGACCTCCACCCAGAGTAGAGCAGATGCAGTTGGTAGATCCTCCTTTCATATTAACATAATTTTTCTTTTTCAATTCAATACCTAATTACCAATTGTGTATTTAAAATTATTCCTGTTAAAGTAACTGATTTGGTTTTGTTTCTTACTGAAACCTGACTGATAAAAACTCATTCCTAGGGAATACTATGCAAAAGTATGTCAATGCTACCATGAATTTCTGTTCTGGCTGATTTAAGTCATACTTGTGAAAAGTGAGTCCTTTCACTTGTGTGTCTACATGAAATATATTGACTCAGAGAACAAGAAAAAAATCCAAATTCATAATCCAATTTCAATTGTATTTTCAGTTTTTACAATCAAAAAGTATAACAAGGATGCTTATGATTGATTCTTTTTATTTTTTCATTATTTGAATAATTTATAAAATGATTTCTGCCTCAGCCAGGGTCCATATAAAAGAGATTAAGTAATTGAGTGGGATAATTTGAAAGAAAATTTCTACAAAAGCTAAGGTAAGGAATAGAGACATCAAAAGATGTAATTCATTACCTCAGTGCCAATTACAGTGGAGGAACCTGCTATCCCCTTTAGATCTTTAAAGACTGAAAACTATTGTGGGATCTTTGTGACCAGAGTCACCTGTCAAAAGCTGTGACCTTTGGCAGAAGTATACAGTCAATGTACAGACAAAAAGCAAGGGAAATAAATTGCCCTTCCTACCTCTGATCACCTGCCAGGGACTCCCATTTACAGGGCTCACCTGGAAAATCAAGGACAAGGGAACCACTTCATGCAGTTCACATAAATCAGGCTTTGGGGTGTCTGATAAGGCAGGCTGGTGAGGGGAGTAGAGGATCTAGAAAAGAGAGTGGGGATACTTTGCACAAAAGGGTTAATTATCAGAATAACAAAAATGTGTTTAAGAACAATAACACTTTTAAGAAGAAATCATTTTGAACAAATGAAAATACAGTGAAGGCATGGAGGGAATAAAATGGGTGGAAGAGTATATTCACAGAGAATTTCTGAGAGTGCAGAAGTTAAATATCAAAGAGAAACATGCCATATCGAAAAGCATGAAAGGAATTACAAATATAAGCATTCTAAGTTAAATTTCTACTTTTAACAATAAATACAGCTTCTATTCTTACCAAACTTCATCTTGATTCTGGAAAGCATTTCATTTCTAAGTAGCAGAAAAAAATACTGAAACCCTCTGACAAATTTCTCTATACACATATAACATGCATATATATGTATGTTTTAACATTTCAAAATGTAATATGTGATAAGTTGCAGAACATTTATAATTAATTAAGATGTTTCACAGCCTTCTAAAAGAATATTTTCCATGATATCTGACTGCATAATGCTACTCATGATTTATTTATAGACCAATAATGAAGACATAGCTAATCATCATAATTAATTGGTATGTTTGTGCTTTGGGGCCTAATCACAAAATCTTTCACATGCTGGCTCAAAGTGAACCTGGCTACAGGGAAAACATTTAAGATAAACTCTGCTTATTGTTTTTAAAATACAGTTCCACCGTATTGATTTATTTATTAACTATTTTTGGTTATGATTATACAATGACAGGCCAAGTAACCCATGTGGTCAATTCAACATTAAAACAATTTTCTTGAATAAACAAGCAAACAACCAAAAAAAAGAATCATGTTTGTTGTAGTACATAAAAATTTAGTTGTTTATGTTACTTATTATACTGTATTATTGTTAGATACACTGTTTATGAAAATTTTGAAGTCACAGCAGACTTTTCAAATTTATGTGCTAATTTTCCTGTATCTTATTTATATGAAAAGTAATTTTAACTTGTTTTTATGAAAGAAATGAAGATTTTGTTTTGCCTATTTTGTTGTAGCTATTGGGAATTTTGGAGGAAGATCCTCAAGTACTGGCTTTCATTTTTGAATATTCAAATAATAAAAAATTTCACAAAAGAAAAAGAGGGATATCAATTTTTTTTTGTAACAAGTAGAGGCCAACTTGGGCTAGAGTTAAGGTGGTCATTATCCTCGGTTCATAGGCAGCAGGTCTGACCTAGAAGAGCAGGCCATTATTGATACTCTCCTTGGGCAGTCTCCCCTACTGAGGGAGAAGGACATAATGGACCCATGTGTGCCTAGTTATTCTTTTTCAGATGTATAAATTTCTGGATAGGCATGGTGGTACATGCCTGTAATCCCTATATTCTGGGAGCTAAGACAGAATGATGGCAAGTTTGAGCCTAGCCTGGGCAACTTAGTGACTTACTGAGATCCTGTCTCAAAATAATAGAAAAAAATAATAAAAAGGCTGGGGGTATTGCTCAGTGTTATGGCCCTGGATTCAATCCCTTGTAGTGAAGGAAAAAAAAGAAAAGAAAAAGCATAAATTTTTTAGACACTCCACTTTCCAAAGATTAAAAATTCAGAGAATTAGAGTGAGGACCAGAGTTTTATTGACTGATTTCTTTTCAAAGGGGAACTAGGAATAAAACATTTACTTCTGTTGAAAAAAAAAAGACAAAAATGTTTTTGATGTCTTTCTTCAGGCTAAGTGATCCATTAAATACTTAAGTATTAAACATCTAATGTAGTATGTTTATTAGTAATCAAATGACCCATAACATACTGGTACCCAAAGGAGAAAATAAGGATTTAGGTGTTAAGATTTCTTCCCTGTGATAGTTATTCCAGGTTAAATTGGGATTAAAGGAGATAAAAGGAGCAAGGGCTCTGATCAGAGGATAAGCAGATGGTCTTCCACAATAAAAATCCATTTTCTGAAGACTAGTCAGGAGGTGACCTTGGCGGGCTGAGTGACTGGATGTAGACATGTCATAGAATGTGGCCAGCAGTTTCCCCATGACAAGCCTCAGTATATTGTACTTTTTAAAGGATATTTTCACAGAAAACATCATTCATGGTTTTCTGACCTTGCCTTTATCTGTAATAGAACAGTAATGAGTAAACTTAAATATCCAGGTGTTGCACTAAAAGCTGAAATTTGCCAACCTGAAGCTCATAACCATGGGGAAGAAGGAAAACAGACATCATGAGCAGTCAGCTCTGCTCAGGTGGACCTCAGCTCCAGGGAGTTCCTTGCCTTCCCAGAACAGCACCCATCTTGTTGCTGAGTGAGCTGAGAGAAGAAAGCCTGGGTCACTTGGTCCAACACAGTTCAACTCTGAAAAGGTGGCATTGGACTAGACTTTGTCAGGTCTACAGGACAAACTGATCTCTCCCTCTGTTCAGTTCTGCCTTCATATTCCTCCTGCCAGAGGTATAAATCCCATGTGGAATTGCAAATGCTATCTCACTGAATACTTTGAGAACTCATCCTTTAATAGGTTGTCTGATATGATGAGACAATAATACAATCAAGTTATGTCAATGATCAAATATTAAATTTCCAGACACAAAGATGGCAAGAAATGAGAATATAACATTATGTGATTAATTTTCATTCAAAGCTTAAATAAATTTCTATATATGCTTTTGGTTTTTAACTAAAGACACCTTTTATTGGTTTTCAGTGAAGGATGGTGCATTTTCTAGACGTTAACTTCCAGGTTTTCAGGAATTGGAGTAATTTTTCTAATTGAATTAGTAAATAAACTAAATTTATTTTGTTATTCTTTCTGTATCTATTTTTTAAGATAACTACTGACTCAGTGTTATCAACTTGCTTCTGCAGAAAGTATAATTATCAAATTATTCATAGTGAAACCTTCCTGAGAAACCACCAGAAAAACCAGAAACTGAATATTTCATCAGAAGGAGGATTCCAAAAAAACGAAAGCCGGATTAACATAATAACCGTGAATTAGTCTAATGCAAAACTTTCTTACAATTCAAGTTATGAGGAAAATTGGAAGCAAAATATTATACAAGACACACATTATAAAATGTACAATATATAATAATATATAAATATATTAAATTAATAAATAATGAGTGAGGTTGTAAAATATTATTCTGACTTATGTTCATCCTGTTTGGTTTTGCTAATTGGAAAATATTAATAAATCAATAAATTGATGAAGATTTGATTTATGTAACTGTATTATGCAGCTTGGGCTACTATAACAAAACATCATAGATCATAGACCAAGTGCTTCAATAAGGGATATTTATTTCTCACTGTTCTGGAGACTGAAAAAGCCAAGAATAAAGACAAAATTCTGGGTGATGGCCATCCTCTGGTTTACAGACAGGCACCTTCTCTCTGTGTCCTTGCAGGGAGAGACAATCTGTCTTTTTCTCTTCTTATAAAGCCAGTAATTTCATCACCAGGGTCCTACTCTCATGAATTCATCTAATACTAATTACCTTGCAAGGTCCAATTTCCAGAAATCATCATCTTATGGGTGAAAAATTTAACACATAAATAGTTGGGGCGGGGGACACAATTTTGTCCAAACCACTATCTACTAATCTTTCTTCTTTTTGGGAGGAGGGCACAGGTTGAGACAGGGTCTCACTCTATAATTCAGGCTGGCCTTGAAGTGACTATGTAGCCCAGGCTGACCTCGAATTTATGGGACTCCTCCTGCCTCAACCTCCTGAGTGCTGATATTACAGGGGTGAGCTACCACACTCGGCTTGCTATTATTCATATTTAAGACAAGTAGATGGATGAGGCTTCTAGAATGTGGAGACGCTTCTGGACTTCAGCATGTGTTGTTAGGACATAATGAAATGAGGGTAGAGAATCCTGGGAATGAGTTCTAGCTGCAGAGATGAAGCCTTCGTGACAGGTCCATGATTCTCCTTTCCTTAGGAATAGAACAGATCTACCAAAAGCTCTTCCCATAAATGTGCAATATTTCTAAGTGAGATAGGGAATATTCAGTGTCAAAACAATACTAGAAAATTAAAGATATTATTGAAATAATTTCTTCTTTTAGAGATTGACATGATATATGGACTAAATTTTTGAAGCAATTCTAAGAATTAACAAACTCGTGAAATGAGAAACTTCAAGGAAAGAACTAGCCCCAAAGGAAGATATTTGAGAACTATGTTCAAAACGTATTACTGTTTAATTAACCTTTCTACACTCTTTATTGAATATTATTCTTTCACCGGACATTAGATTTAGTCTTTTTAAAACACATCCTGTGAAGTTTTAAACTGTATATTTGCATCCAATTGGTTGAATATTTAAACAAATTTATCAGGCAGTTTTGTTAAAACTGGTGAGTAACCCAAAAGAAATAAAGCAAAACAAGGAGAGAAACACTGGGAAACTGGGAAGAGAGACATGGCATATTAAGGGAATCCTGTAATGGTGTGAAATCATTAGGTTAATTATTACTCCTAAAAGTTAATGATAAGAACTATTGGCTCAAAATTGTGCGGGAGTAGGGGAAAGAAACACAAATAAACCCAAGAGTAATTTATCTCATAAGTGTGGGAAGTAGGATCTCCTTGGAAGGTGTGTGTTTATCATGGACTGAAAGGTAGTCACTAGTTACTGACTACGCTTAGTTTCAAAACTTGTAACGAAAGTGCTGCAACACATGCTCACTTAGCAGTCAGAATTAGCAGATATTTTCCAAATGATTATTTCATTCTTCTTAACTATAAGCACATATTTCTCCAATCTTCCTCACTTTAAGAAACATTGTCTATCCATCTTTCAAAATAATGCACAAAATACAAAAGGTTTTTAGAGTTTGAGTATGCAAAGTAGATAGAGAAGTTCAGCTAGCACAGAAACAGAAAAAAACTGCTGTGTTTTATGTCATGTTTATTTTTCCCAACTCTGAAAGCTGAAATGATCCCCGAAGTAGTGTAATGAATAATGATTGAGATTGCAAAAATTATTGTGACTAATCATGTTTAGCCCATTTGGTTTTGGTAATTGAAAATCAAGGTAGACTCTCCCTCTAGATAGATTCTGTATTTTATTAAATTTGTAAAATCATAAAATGGTTATGTCATTCTCAATTCTCAAAAATAATTATATTGTTTTTGAAACTACCAGACCTTATTTCATGACTGTGTATTACACAAACAGGTAAGCAATCTGATATGGTGACCTCAATGTTCCCTATTTGACCATGACAGTAGTTGGAGATCCACTGGCCTCTGTTTGCAAATTGTGTGGAAGTTGCATCCACAGATATTCTTGTCTATGATGGAGGACCAGAAAACATGCCAAATGTTGGAGATTTATGTACCATGAAAGATCTCAGGAGCTTAACTTTACCATTATGGGTATTTTTGGGTAATCATTGATTATAGTGATCTTTTTGCTTTCTAAGATTGGAAGAATAATTTAAATTCATTTGAAGAATTCTGAACACTGGTGGAAGTCAACCATCTTCCTCCTCATTCTCCTGCTCCTCCACCCTGACCACTCTTCTCCCCTCCCCATCCCTCCTCCTCTCCTGCTTCCTCCTCCTTCTCCCCCCTCCTCCTTTTCTTCTTCTTATCCTCCAAGTTTGCAATTAATGAAGTTTAAACAAAGGGTCAATCTGCTGGATGACTTGGTTTGGGCTTTTGGCTTAATTAACTGGCTCAGTTTCAAAATAGTCAATTAATGAGTTTGTTCTGTCTCTATACTCCACCCCTAGATTTAGCTGTCTGGTTATCTGAATCTATCTACCTGGTTTTATATATTAGCATAGTTTTCACTGATGAAACATATCTAAATACAGGCACTTCAATAAAGCACGTATTCAACAGAAGAGACCATAGAAATATTTATCCTACTTCTGATATTTATTAGTCAATAGAGTGAGTTATTCATTGGAATGTAACTGAGTACAATTGTAGATGAGGTGGAAGCTCCAAAGGAAGAGGAGAGACATTTTCTTTCCTGCTGGAGGGAAAGATGTTTCTAGGTCTACTATTCTCCAAGCTTTATGGATGCTGGGAAGTAGGCAGCTGGATGAAATTCTGAATCACATCTCACACAGCTGCTGCTTCACTTTTTGTCAAAGCAAGGCTATGCTGATTAAGCCCTAAGAATTTGAAAAGACATTTTCGTTTTAAGAAAATTTTCTGGCCATCTGTAAATCACAGAAGAGCAGAAGTAAGTGGGTTTTCTTCTTCAGCCCCAGGTCAACAATCCAAATACTCCTCCCCTACACAGAATTGGCCTGGCCAAATTATTCCATCCTTTGATCAAATTCTGTATTTTTATTATGTTTTCTTATTCTGTTTCTTTTGTCTAATATAATTTTCCTCAGGTACTCACTTATCAAAAGGCAACATTGACCACTTAGTCACTGAAACCTTTACCTATCACTCAATATGCTCTACTGCAGTATTTAGAAATTTTAGAATGGTTTGACTAACTCTGTCATGGAATTTTTCAAATATGTCTTTGTTTAACTTATTGTAGTAACTTTATTTTTAAAATTTTTATTTTATTTCTTTGTTTAGAGATAATATCTTACTGTTTTCAGGGTGGTCTTGAACTCCTGAGCTCAAGTGATATCCCCACAAAAGCCTTCCAACCAGTAGGAACCACAAGCCTCCCTCAATAAGCCCAGCTGAATTAATTTGAAATATATCCACATTTCTTTGATACTCCTAGTTAAAGTGGTGCAGTTTAGTTCTTCTGCTAACTTTGAGGCCAGGATGTACTTAGTGACTCTTCTAGTGAATAGAATGTGCATAAGAGACAGAATGTTTATTGCATGTTTAGCTATAAAGATGGGGAGTTTACATCCAGGATGTTCTCTTTTTTCCCTCTCTCCCTCCCTCCCTCCTTCCCTTCCTCCCTCCTTCCCTTCCAACCTCCCTCTCCCTCTCCCCCTCTGTCTCCTGCCATTCACTGAGAGACAATCAGTATTGAGAACACTCAAGCATCCTTTGAAGGGTTAACCTACTGAGGAACTGAGACTTGCCAATATCTGTTTTGAAATGAACCCCACTAAACCTTAAGATGACTGTCACCCCAACCAACCACCTGGCTGAAATGTCATGAGTGATTTGAAATGTGAACCTCTCACCTAAGCTGCCTGGGTTCCTGAGTCTGCAAAATTGTGAGATAGTACATTTTTGTTGTTGTTGTTGTTGTTTGCTGCTAAATTGAGGGCAGTTTGCTTTGTAGCAACAGAGAACTAACAAACTTGCATAGCCTTTTTTTTTTTTTTTTTTAATAGATTATAATCCTTTCAAAGTAAGGTTGCCTAAGATTCACATTTAAATTTTAGCCAAGATAATACATGCTCAAAGCCCCCCCCATCTCAAAAGTTTAATCTTAGGAAATTTATTTTTACTAATTTCAAGCCCAATATGGGTAAAGAAACTGAGGTAATTACAGTGGCTGTCAACTTGATGGACGTTTCAATGATGATGGTTTTCCGAGCATGAAGAATGTAAGAGTTGTGAAGTCAGGGAAGTTTCCATCCAGATTTCAAAGGAAGGCATAGGAAGCCAAGGAAGGTGTCCCTAAGAGAACAGTGCATGGATCTGTGGAAGTGAAGCAGAAGGTGCAGTGGAGACCTTAGGAAGTTGGAGGTGACAGGAGTATAGGACATCTGCAGAGGAGAGCTGCAGGCCAGGAGCAGAGCCAGCCAGCCGGGGTTGGGCTTCCCAAGCCCTTTGGAGCTCACATCTCTTCACCCTGTGGCCCTGAGGTTGAATCTGGAGTTACAGGAAGCAATGTTTGCCCTGCTGAATTTAGGTCCAAAGTTTTTCCATCTTCCCATTCCTCTCTTTTGAAACGAGAATTCTTACCTTTTGCCATTTTACCTTGGAATTATGTAACTTGTTTTTGATTTTTAGAAGTTCACAGCCAAGTGTTTCCCTTAAGTTTAGAAAGAGAATTTGACTTACACTTTTGAAAAAATGTTGGAACTGTTGAGACTTTGGGAAAGGAGCTGAGCCATTTCCGAATTTACGGAGATTTTTGTATTATGTTAGGTGCAATTATGAACTTGCTGTTGTCCTTATTGGGAGATAAAGTATGGTTCAAGGAGATATTTTTGGTTATAAAGTAGATAATGTGTCTGACCCTGTGTTTAGAATGGTTTGTCAACTCAGATGATTTTGGAATCCATTTGAGATGGGTGGAGCACACTAGTGGGTGTATCTGGGTGGGTCATGGAGAAGTGGCCTTAGGGTCAATGTCTGGTCTCTAATCTCTTCCTCTCTGGTGCTGCTCCCCTGCTTTGCTTCCCTCCTGTTGGGAATTTGCTTCACACTGCCTTGTGCCACATTTCTGTCTTGGGGCCAGCTACCCAGGAACTGAATCTCCTTAAAACCTTGAGCCAAATTAAATCTCTCCTTCTTTAGATTGTAAATGATCTGTATTGTGGCCAGCATTTGGAAAGCTAATACAGAGACAAAATTTTTTAAAAAAAGAAATTTATAAGTATGATAGCTTCTAATAGTAAATTCTCTAAAAAACATAAAATAGTAATTTAACAGAATTATGGAATTGAAGAAATGAAAATAGAGGGCAAATTTATATAGAATATTCATAAAAGCCTCTATGAAATAATAGACCTAAAATCTAATTGTGAAAAATGTTTCTATACAAACTTAGAGCTTTTCAGACAAGAAATAGCAAAAACAAATGTCCTGAGCAAGTGCCTTCCTCATCAGGTTGACAAGAAATGACATCAGTGGGTGGGTAGATAGGTACACACCCTTAAAAGTAGTATTTTGTAGGTAATAATAAAGAGTTTGAAATTCACTAGAAAGTTTTAAGTGGAAAAGAATATAATTTGACATAGGATATTAGATTTTGAGTGTTTTGGGTTCCCTAGAAGCAGAGCTTGAGACAAAGAGCAACCTCAGGATAACAGGAGTACAGGAAGCAAGTAAGTGATCTCAGTGGACAATAGCTTTCTTCTGATTGCATGAGAATCCCTGCAGCACAGATTGTACCTCAGTGAAGGGCGTCAGCCTTTTTTATCCCACCTATCTGTCATTGGCTGTTTTCTCTCCATGGGCTCAGAAGGGCTATACCCTGTGGAGGAGGTAGCTCTTCCTTTTGAAAGTCGGTTCTTCAAAGAAGACCAGGTCAACTGTGAAATATTATCAGTCAACACTCACAGCAGCTTTGAGATGATACCCCAACTGGAAAAGGAGTTCAGACGGGTTACGAAGAGCATCATTAGAAATCACATTGGCCCCTGAGGGGAGAATTTATTGTGGTGGTAGAGTTGGGTAAGAGGAAAGCAGGAAAAAATATTATTAGACTTTTGTGATACCACAGTGAGGGAAAAAGTGGATTAAACTTGAATTGGACTTGAAAATATGGAATTGAAGGCAAATAAATGTAGCATAAATTTTGGGAGGGAAATAATAATACTGGACTGAGGGAAAGTGGAAAATTAAAGATATTTGACTTCTTGTTGTTGCTTTATTTGAATGAATAGATAATTCTATTTCCAGAGAAAAGTTGGGGAGAAATAAATAGGAATTATCATACATCTTCCTCTGAGCTATCAAGATGGCATCTTTATTTTCATAGTTCACGCAAAAGGAACAAAATAGAGTTTTAAGCGAGGTAGCAAAATTACAGAAAAGATTTAGAGGTCAGCAAAAAAGAAGAGAATTAAAAACACTATGGTAGAGAATAATGGATAAGGGAAGGTTAAAGAAACAAAAACATGTAAGATATAAAGGGAAAGAAGAAAAAAATCAGGTATAACCCACATGTGAGGGGATTAAGGAAGAGATGAAAGAGACAATGAAAGGATACTTATAAGCAGTGGTTCTCCAAATGTGACTTGTGGCTTCCTTAGGGCCCCTGAGAATGTTTCTGCAATCTCTCTCGGTATCAACGTGAGGTCATGTTTTCTTCATATACTTCATCCCAAAAACTTGTTACAACAGACTGAATACAGAGCAGGCATGTGAATCCAACTATCTTCTATTAAAATAGTCATCATAGATATTTGCACAAATGAAAGATAATGCTGCTTACTAATTTCTGAATTATGTATCTCTCATTTAACATGTAGCAGGTTTATGTGTTTTCATAAAAATATTTTAAAACTTTCTCCATTATATTTTCTACTAATGACAACATCAATAGATATAACCTAAAGAAACAAAAACTATTTGTGGTCCTCACTAATTTTTTTAAGGGGAAAAAGTGTTTTCATGCTCCCAAAATTTGAGAACAATTGCTGTGGAACTTATGTTTTATATTATGTTTCATGTTAAATATTAATCAACAACTCTTCTGATGAGCTGCTACTCATATAAAAATAAATATGTTCTTACTTTGTTATTTAGTAAAACTAATTCAGACATTCCACTCTGAAAAGAGCAGCCAAACTTTCCAGATAAAAATGTAAAATATTCTGAGGGTTAGCAGTTTATTTACAGTTATAGTAATTCAATAGTTTCATCAGGATGAACCTGATATGAGTGATCTGTTTTTCCCTTCTATTTTCTTTGTTTACTTATTTACTCCAAAGTACCCTAACTGAAAATGGTAGGTAGTAATGCAAGAGCAAAAGTTCTAAAATTCATTACTGACCTAAGGAATTCTTTAAACCAATTCTGTTCCTACTGGTAAAGTATAGAAATCATTTAAGAAATCTTAAGAAGGAGAGATTTCAATATAAGAATATATGAGGTCTAAAATGGAGTTGTAACACTATCATGAACAGAGCATATTCTAGAGACCAGCTAAACACAATCACTCCTGACCCTTATTTCTCTTTAATATCATTTCCCATTCACAACATAATATTACACTCCATATCATCTGGGTCAAATTCTAACAGATACATTTGCTGCCATCATTAGAACTCTTAGACAAGGCATCCTGAGCAATTACCAGCAACACTGTGCCCATGCTCAGACCATCTTTGGCTGCACCTCTTGAAATTCCTCTCATCTGCAAGCAGAGAAGTCAGACAGCACAGAACATTGAAGATACCACAGCATGTCATTTATTTTGACATTTCCTAAATCGTTTCTTGAAAGAAACTTGAAACTTTCAAAATCACAGAATTAAACATTTTCTTGAAAGCTTTATGTTTGGAGGTCATTTGTAAAACAATCGTTGTGACCAAGGCCAAATTTTTTCTACCAGATGCTGCTTCAATGTGGGCTTCTGTCCTTTTATCCAAAATTAGAAGTGGGGAAATCCAGGTTTTTCTCCTAAATATCTTAAAATTGTCCCTTTCTTTGGATTAAAATGCCCCATATTTGCTTTATCAAAAGGAAAAGACAAATTGTTGTCCAGGCTGGTCTAGAATTCCTGGGCTCAAGCAATCCTATTTCAGACTCTGGAGTAGTTGAGACTATAATAGTTAATAACTCTCAGCTACAAAGGACAACTTTTAAAGAGTGAATCAGAAAAAAGAAAACAGATAAGAAGTCAGAAAAATCTGAAAGAAGCCTTAAAAGTAGGATGATATCCTAATGAAATATAATATATATGTATTATACATATATGTATAATGTAGTATATATATATTATAACAAGTTATTTTAAAAAATACTTGCTATGTGGCTAAAAGCATATTCTATGAATCTGAAAAAAATAATTTGCCATACATCAGCTCTATAGCAAAACTTGGAATGTAATTATTTTGTCAAATGTGATAAGAGTTATTAGTCATGTAGTCTTAAACCAGAAAGATACACAGAATCACCAAAATGTCTTTAATTCAGATTTGTAAAAGCCAGAACCTTCCTGCTCTATTGAACTAATGGGAGGGTTAGATTCCTTCTAGCACAGATGTGTGCTGTAAGTGCACAATTAATTTCTGCTAAGATCCTCAATCATGGCTTGTTTTGTTTTTAAATTCCAATTATTTATCAGAAGACTCTTTTTGTGTACAATTTTAATTCAGGAGAACTGATTTTTTGGGGGGTGAATTAGTTAGAAATGAGAGATGTTTTTACAGAATTTTAAAGACATTTTGATATTTTAATGTGCTAAAATGATTTTAATTGCTATGTTTAGCTTTGATAGAAATTCATTAATACGGTAAATAATGAGAAAATTTAAATTATATTAAAAAAATTATTGTTAGTATACAGTATGTACAGAAATACCCATAATGCTATTCAGTGAAAATTTGCTAGCAAAGATGGTTTAACCTTTTAAGATTAATTTATAGTAAAAAATGTATTACTATAATAAAATAAGCAAATATATAATAAATTTCTTGTATTTATTGTCTTTGCTCTATTAGGATGGGTAGCTTATTCCTTTTTCCTTATTCAATTTCAGGTGTCATTACATTTAAGTCATCCTAAATTCTCAATTAGTAAAAAATTCCATTGCATAGGTTTTATGGAATTGCTGGGGTATTGATTCATTTTAATTTTGTGCTCACTTCAGCAGCACATATACTAAAATTGATTCAATTTAATTTTGAAATTAAATTATAAACTGTTCTGTTACATGATTGCGAGGGTTTACAAAATTTAAAGTGATTAACTTAAAAATATGTATTTAGTAGTCATCACAATAATTACCACAACTCTGAAAGGGCAGGAATGATACATCTCCAGCTCTCTTCTTCACACACACACACACACAAACACACACACTCCCAAATGAAGAAATGTAAAGATAGTGGCTCACCTAAGTTAAATACTATGCTAAAAATCACTTCACTTATCACACGTCTGTCTGTTTCACTGTAAAGCAAATTTAATTTCTTGTTACCTTGAGAAATTTAATGAGAAAATAATTAGGGAGAGACTTCTGGACTCCAAGATAATTTTAAAGTAACTATGTGCAAAAATTTTTTTTGAACTTCTCTAAACTCTTATTTTTTTCTTCTGTGAATCAGAAGAAATATTGTGTACTTTACATAGTTTACTTTAATATTGTGTACTTTACAAGGTTGTGAAAATTATATTCCAAAAACTCTTACTTACCCACATATAATTTTTCTTTGTGCCTTTAAAAAGGATTGGGCATATAATGAGAAGCCAGGTGAGTAAAGGCATTCATTTGACAACATTGTGCAGATGTGAAGGGAACCGAACTAATGATGGGATTTGTATGTAGAAACTTTGCTGACAGTAGAAAGCAAATGTTGTCTCTTCCCTTAGTGACTAATGTTGACCCCAGGACATAAAGGGGATCCCATACACCTCAAATCAAGATACACAGCTATATTTGTTCTCTATTTTTATGTGAACATTTTCTGTTAATGTAATTACTTAAAACACCACTGACTTATTTCCTTATAGTCTGTCTAGCTTAGAGATCTGGCTGCAACTTAGTTTGGAACTCACTTCTGTGCTTCATAAGGCAGAGATCCAGGTGTTGGCTGGGGCTATAAGCTTATCTGAAATTTAAAGTCTTTTTTCAAACTGCTTGTTTGTTGGTATGATTAATTTGCTTGTATTTGTAGGACTAAAGCCCTTGACCCCTACAAGTCATTGACAGCTCCCTGTCACATGTGACTCTGCATAACATGGCACTTTGATTTTTCAAGCCTAACTGGAGCAAATCTACTGCAGTTTCTTATCATTTTTTTCAAGATCCCTTTTTAAAAGGGCCCAGTTTGATCTGATCCTCCTAGGATAAACTTCCTTTTCATTAATACAAATTTAAATCCAGAAAATTATTTTATCTTTGCCAAGCATCTTAGTCACACAAACGATCTAATCATTTCCATGGGTTTCACACACAATTTAAGAGGAGGGATTGTAAATTGGGGTCAATTTACACTTTCATCACAGTTGGCATTGTGTTTGTTGTCTCATTACCATTTCACTTCTTTCCCTTATGTTGCATCATAGGGTTTGGGGATTATACTTTCAAACTGGAGTTAGTGCCCCTTAGAATGAGCCTTTCAAACATTCTTATCTTCAACCCACTATGATTAAATCATATACTTATTGTATTACAATTTTATGTAGACACACAGATAATTGAAAAAATGTCTACCATTACCATGTGCAATTAATTCACTCTATTCTGATTTATTCTTTTCTTTTCTCTTCAGTTCTATCCTAATTTAGTCCATTTCATTCCTTTCAAAAGTTAAAGAAATGCAAGTTTAACTTCAACAAATTGGTATCTCAAACTCGTTAATGTGCTACCATATGAAATTTAGAAATGCTGGACTAAAGTAATCATTTGGAGTCTATTTTCTGTCCAGTATCTGTGTTAAGAAGGCAGAGTGTGTTATAGAAACAAAGGCAAACTAAATATTCAGGGAGAATGAGTTCTCCAGTGGAATAATTAGTGGGTAAATTGGCACCTATTAAAGCAAAGAAATCAGCCAAATCTAGAATAAATGAGAATGCATGTAAAATGCAAATATAAGAGAAAGCATATTACAAATTAATATTTTGTTATCTCATCATGCTGTCCTGCACTTTTAACAAACCATGCCACAGTTAATGGTGCCCCCATTCATTCTTTATATTCTTCTCAGTTCAGTAAAGCAAGATTGAGGCAGAAAACTTGTCTTACTTCATTTATTTTATGCTGCTAAGCCTAGGAATATAATGGGAGACTTGGAATCTGAGCTGGTGTCAGAGTTCTGTGCGCACAATAGCAGTAACATTTGTCTGAAATTCAGATTCAGAGGATCAGATTTGCGTGCCATGTGAAGACTAATTGTACAAATGTCAATCTTTTTTTCGGGTTCATTAAATTATGATACTTAATTAACATCAATGTCAGGGAAAGAAAAAAATACCCAAAGCTTTCCTAAAAGCAGTTCATATTTAAATATATGTTGATTGATAGAAGCCTATTGTTTCCTAGTGCCTAGTAATGTTCTTCACTGCATATATTACCTGGAGACTTCCCCAAACCTGAGCTATTTGGAATGCTAGTGAAAAGTAGCTTCTATTGTTATATAGAAAGTGCAATTTTATGAGTGGACCTAGTGACTCTCCCTATCCATCCATTGAGCATATATCTAGAACTTGATTGATTTCAACACATTTTACCAGCCAGTTATTGGTTATAGAATTCCATGAATAAAAATAAGAATCTATTTGTTGGCTGGCATATCAGAACATGTTAGCAAGGCATGGTTTCAATTTAACTTCATTCCTTAGGAAAATAATAAGAAAGCAACTGTGATTTTTAAAAAATGAATAGACTTCTCTTGTATTGCTTTCAGTAACTTTGTAATTTTCAAGTAATTACTAAATAATGAAAATTATTATGGCAGGAATAGGGTTAAATGTTAGACCAATCATACTATTGTTAAGTAAGAGTGTTAATGAAAACATGAATCTAATCTTCCTTGAACCTTATTGGGGGATACATAAAATGCATTACTTCTATGATATTTGTAAATAAATGAATGATTCTAAATTCTTTTGTAACCAGGAAGAAACATGAGGAGATGAAACATAATGAGAAGTACTGTATTTGTGATAAATATCCATGATTATTTTTAATGCATATGTGTATCAATTGAGATGGACAAGTTTTAGTATATTATGATGATCCTGTAGCAGGATAGGAATGTAACAGAGTAAGGGGTAGAGAGGAAAAGCAACTAAAAATCAATGCATTAATTATCACAAATGATATGGCATGCTTTTAACACATAAATACATTATCAAAAACTTCAGCATGTGGCAAAAATAAATTATTTCTTTTCTTCTCCCCCTAGGTGCCTTTAAAGTGATCAACAAGAATAATGCACTGGAGAATAGACCTAGAAATAGAAAACAGAAATATAAAAAAAATCACCAACAAGAGAATCTACAACTAGCAATTTAAATCTTAATGAGAGAAGAAGATTATAAGAATAGATAAATAAAATCTACAGTTGTAATATAATATTAATCTCAAAATAAAATGTAATTAAGTGTAGAGGCAAGACCCAGTTCCATAAATAGCTATCCATAATCATATACAACTGACATGCCATTATTTTCTATTAGAGAAAGGAATAAATGAAATAAAATGCAATATTAAATTTCTTATAGAATTGAGATCATAATTAAGTCTTCAACTGAATTAAGTAAGCATCTCCCTTTAACTTTTTCTTTATGTCTCATGTATAGGCTGTTAAAATGCTTGGCATAATCATAATCAAAATGGATGTATTTTTGCCCATTCTGAACAACATGAAATTTGACAGGAAATTAAGAGTCCAAACTACAGGCAAATTACTGAATCTTTGAATTATTTACATGAGCAAGAAAAACCTTGGGCCTGATAAGCTGAGAAAATAATCACATTTGTCACCTCTCCTTTGGCCAGCATGAAGTTTACAACAACTTCTTGTCACCTCAAAAAAATCTCTTTCACTGTCACTACACCATAAGCAGAAATTAGCCCATTGAATACCACACAGATATTCCTTATATTAGTAAATTTTAAATAAATTATTAAAACCTTTACCATTTTAAAGGGTGATTTTTTCCTGCAAATTGGTCACATTTCATTGGGCTGGTAAACTTTGGACCTTCTTAATAGCTAGGAATTTCTGTATTTCAATTTTTAAAATGTCTAAATTTTTGTGGCTGAGAAAATACATAATGGAATATAAAGTCTTTTCTCTGTAAGGTTAATATTTAAATCCAGAGTCTGTTGTCTGTGATAAAGTATTAAAGCATCTCATAACTGATCTGGAACTGCTATAAGAGATTTAGTTGTCTCAATTTAATTTCTAATGAGCATAGTGTTTTAAACTAAAATTAGGTTTTTGGTTGAAAGTCTCAGCTGGGTCTAATGAAACAAATCAAGGAATATGCTAGTCCTTGTGTCTTAATGCAGTTCAATACCTGTATTTTTTTCTACATTATACAAAAACTGTAGAAAGGACCAAATAATGTATTATACCTCAAAGTTTTCCAATTATACAATTATAAAAAGTGTTGATTTTTTTTTTTTTTGGTACTGGGGATCAAACTCAGGACCTTGAGCTTGCAAGGCAGGCTCCGAAACCACTTAGGTAAACTAAATCCCCGGCCCAAATGTTAGAATTTGATTAAGCTATGAAGTTGTAAGTAAAGCTACAGTTTATTTATACTAAAAAACTATATACTTGGGACTTCTAGCTCTATATATGATGAAGCAGCTCATTTTACACTTATGAAAGGGGCCTTATCATATCATAAGTAACTATAAATTGTGAAACTATACATCAAATCACTTTTTGAGGCCTGAGACAGCAGAGTCAGGGTTATAATTCTTATGACAAGGTACAAAACATGTTTTTATGAGCTAATGTTTTGTATTAAATATTCAAGAGTCCAGCAGCTTCAATTTTTAAAAATTAAAGAAGAAACATATTTTAAAATCTAGTTTTCATTTCTATGTTTGAATATTTAACATGCTCAATTCATTGAATAATCATGCTATATTATTATGAGTAAAGGTTAGATGGAATATCTAGTTGATATCACAGGAAATACAGTTGCTCATACAGGACAAATATTATGTAAATTTCCACGCTTTTACTGAGAATATTTTGTGTTCTTCAGACTCTTTCAGCATTTTTATCACAAATCAATAGTTCTGTAAGTAAATGTTTGTGTACCAATAACTATTTGTGTGCAGAATATTACTACTACCTAAGTGATCTAAACCACTTTGAGTCAAGTAATTTCATACCAAATCCTAGTATGATATTGATATATATGAAAGCCCATGAATATAGACCAGAGAATGTAAGTCAATCCATGTGGAATTCATGTCGATATCCCTGTTAGAATAAACATAAAATATAATTGAAGATTTTCCATAGTCTCATGCAAAATGATCTTTATGTTCAGTGAGTTGAGTTCTCCATCTGCTATGGTTTGATACCTATATAAAGGCTCTGGGATTGTTCTTCCTGTTTCTTTTATATTTTAGGACAAATTTTTCCAAACAGTCCCAAAATACAAATTTGAAATTTTTATTATTTGCATTTATAAATAGTTTAACAACAATACTTAATTATTTTCCCCCATTAATTTTATTGGTATATTTTAGGGATAAAATACATTTACATACATCATTGGGATCTTGTACCATTATATGAGTATCTTGGTTCTTATTTTTTTTCCCCTTCCCCTGTCCTCCCTTCACCCCCTCCACACTTCCCTATTTGCAAAGATTTTGTTTCCATTATTTCCTTTTCTCATATTTTTTCTTTTTCCTTCTTTCCTTTCCCCTACCCCTCCCACTTCCCCTGCTCCTTTAGACCTTTACTTCCTATTACACAATATCAATTATACATTTTTAAAATTGAAATATCAAGACCTAGGAGACATTACCACAGATTTTACAGAATTTAAAAGGATATAGAAAACATATTTCAAAAATCTGTTTTGAAATAAATTTGACAACTTCTAAGAAGTACCTTGGAAGACAAATTAATGAAACTAAGTCTGGAGGAAATATAAAATTTGAATAGCACCTATTAAAGAAAGTATATTCCTAGCTTGAAAACCTACCTATATGACAACAACAGGCTTGTATGCATTTTAACTGATGAATTATGTCAAACATTTAAAGCAGAAAAAAGAAGGAACACTTCTCCCCTCATTTTTGGAAATCAACATTGTGCTAATCCTAAAACTGGATAAATATAATAGAAGAAAAAAGTATGAACATAGATAGAAATTTGTTTAACAAAGCAAACTATTAGAAGTCAGATCTGGCAGTATGTAGAAAGTAGTTTTGTTATAGGGATGGCAGTGTTGGTTCAGCATTGGAAGATCCACCCCCAAAAGTCATCATTTTAACAGAGGAAAGGAAAAAGGAATATGATCCTGTCACTAGTTGGAGAAAAAGTATTGGACTAAATTCTACAGCTGTTCATGGTAAAAGCTATCAGGAGACTAGAAGTAGAACAGAACCTTCTCAACAGATTAAAGACATGTACTCCATACTTCAGCGAGAAGGCCTTATAAGAATGGAGAAGATACAATGCTTTCTCCTTAAGGTGGGGAACAAGGGCAGATATGCCTACTCTTCATATGTCCATTAAACTTTGAAACCTAGGCCCAAACCAAAATAGTCTGGCAATAAAATGACACAATTAGGATAGGATTGGCAAGGTAGAAGCAAAACCTTTATATGTAGATAAAATGATCATCTACAGAGAAAATACTAAGAAATCTCTAGGATCCCCTAAAACTTGTATTTGAATTTAGCAGGATTAGAAAACACAAGGTATATATAAAAATTCAGGTCTATGTATACTTGCTATCAATGAAGAATTGGATATTGAAATTTAAAAGTTATGTAGGAGTACAAAGGACCTAGAAAAGTAAAAAGAAAAAACAAAACAAAACAGTGTTGAAAGATGTTTAGTACCTAATTTTAAGACTTCTTCTAAAGCTACAGTAATCAAGGCAGTGTTGGTGTAAGGAAAGACATATAGATCATTGGAATAAAACAGAGAATCTAGAAATAGAACCACACATACATGGTCCACTGAGTTTTGAAAGATTATTTAACATTAACATTTTATAGAATATAAACTCAATTGAAGAGCCGAGGAAAAGATAGTGTTTTCAGCAAACGGCACTAGAACACCTGGTATCCATATATAAAAAATTAACCTCAGCCCTCTTTTCCATACATAAAAATAACTTGAAGGGATCTATGAACCTAAATATGAAAGCCTAAAAGTATAAAACTTTAAGAAGAAATTATAAGGGAAAATGTTTATGAATTTAGGGTATGTAAGAACTACTACCTAGGATACAAAAAACATGATGTATAAAACAAAAAAATTGAAAAACGAGATTCCATCAAAATTTAGAACTTTAAATGACATCATTAAAATGAAAAATAGTCCTTAAACAGACCATATTTAGAAGGCATATAATCTATGACCAGAATATAAAAAGAACTCTTACAGCTCATTAATAGACAACCCAATTAAAAAGTAGACATATGAAGATGATAAATAGCCAGTATAGCACAAGGAAAGGTGTGCAACTCTAGAATCAGAAAAATACTAATCAGTACAATAACAAGATTGAATTATACACTCATTAGGGAGATGAAGTTAAAAGTTTTAGAAGCCTTGTCATGACTTTTTCTTTTTGTTGGATTCTCCCCCTTTGTGTTTAATTTGTCACGCCAAATGGATTCATTCTGCTGGGCTGCCTGGGGTTGTGATCCTCATTGTCCTTTCCTAGGATATTGTCTAAAATTTTTTGGAGTGCTGGTTTGGTGTTCATGAATTTCCTGAGGTGCTCTTTATCATGAAAGTATCTTATTTCTCCATCAATTTTGAAAGATAGATTTGCAGGGTACATCAATCTGGGTTGGAAGCTGTTTTCCTTTAGGGCTTGAAATACATCACTCCAAGCTCTTCTTGCCTTGAGGGTTTGCATTGAGAAGTCTGCTGTGATTCTGATGGGCTTTCCTTTGTATGTGATTTGTTTCTTTTCTCTCACTGCTTCCAGAATTTTGTTCTTTTGTTGGGTTTCTGGAATCCTAACTATCATATGCCTATGGGTAGATTTTTTTTGATCAAGGCTAGTTGGAGTCCTATATGCCTCACTTATCTGTATGTCAAGTTTTTTTCCCCTGCTTGGGAAGTTTTCTGCCATGACTTCTGTGAACAGTTTTTTTATGTCATCTGCACGCTCTCTTCTTTCTTCATTGACTCCAATCAGTCTTATGTTATTCTTCTTTGCATCATCTAGCAGCTGTTGCATTGATTTCTCGTTTCCCCTACAATTTTCAAGCAATTTTTCTTTCCCTGCTCACTAATTGCAATCTTATCTTCTCTATCTGAAATTCTATCTTCTCATTGGTTCATTCTGGTGCACAGACTTTCTATGGAGTTTTTAATCTCCTGGAAATCTGTTTGCATATGCTTTATGGATTCCATTTGTTTCCTATGTTGGGATTTCATCATGTTCCTCAGATCCTCTATTTTTTTTATCTGTGTCCTCTCTAGATTTATTAATCATGTCTTGTATTATCAGCACAATCATTGCTGTTATCTGAGTAATTATTTCTAATTTCATTTTTCCCAGATCCTCTTTTGTTGCCAGTTCAGAGAGTCCAGGTGGTTGAGTATCAGATTATTCCATCTTGTTTCCCTTTGGGGTTGCTGTAGGTGATCTGGAAGTCTGTTTTTGAGGCTTGTTTATGTGTCTTCTCATTTCCATGGGGGAAGGGGGTGCTTCTGGTGCCCACTTGGCTCACCTTCTCTGTCCTAGGAGCATGGAATCATGGCAGGGTTGCCTCCCTCTGGGTGCTGGGACTGGCTCACCCTCTATGCCCTAGGAGCATGGAATGGTGGCAGGGGAGCCTCCTTCCATGTGCTGGGACTGGCTCACCCTCTCTGCCCTAGGAGTGTGGAATGGCAGCGGGGGAGCCTCCTTCTGGGTGCTGGGACTGGCTCAGCTTCTCTGCCCTAGGAGTGTGGAATGGTAATACTTAATTATTTAATTATGAATATAATTATCCTTTGGCAAAATGAAATAAATAGAATCAAAAGATGGAGAGAGTGGAAGAGAAAGAAAGAGAGACATCAAAGAAAATGAAAATGAAATGCAAAAAAGTAAATAATAAAAGATAAGAAGCAGGACTTTGCAATGGTTAGATGCAAATTCTCAGCTTCTTTTTGGCTTGGTTAAACATGAAAAGCCTCTAATCTGATAGCATATTTCTTCTCATTGCCTCAGCAGAACTATTTTTGAATCTACAAAGCCATTGCCATCATCTTATTCAGGGAAATCTATCACAGTTTTGCAAATCACTCAAATTTTGCAGGAAATTATATTGCTGAAAATGAACACAGAAGGCTCCATTTTAGCTTTACCCTAGTTCTCTTCTTAGATATCAGTATATATTGCAGGTGTTTAATCCTAAAATGCCTCCTCCAAAACTGGCTCTTGTTATTATTGAAGTGTTTCTTCTTTCAAAAAGTAATCAACCTTGTATCAATAATGTAATTATACATTATGCACTCTTTATTGTTAGAATACATTAAAATATTCAAGTAACCAATTATTTTTTAAATCAACACTTTTATACTTGTTACTATTATTTTAGTAGTCACACACACACACACACACACACATATATGTACAATATATTCTAATTCTATTTGCATTCATGTTGAACAATATTATCACAACTTGCTAGAAGATAAATTATGGAAGGCAATTTGAAAGCAAGGAAAAAAATTATTGAATTGAGATGGAAATTGTTAAAGATAACTGAGGGACTTGAAAAATAAGACAATTTTTTTGCAAGAGACAGCTACTCTTGTTGTCCATGGCTTTACATATAATTTTGGAGTTATGTTAGAAAAAAGAACACATTTTCTTTTCCAATAACTACTTACTTCTATCAAAAGTTAAAACTTATTTTAAAGATTATTTATCATGTACTTTTAAATTGCTTTTTATCCACTGCATATATTAAAACATTAGAAGCAGATTTCACTAAATCTGCTCTGAAATATTTCAATAACTTTTTATAAAACTGCATGGAATGAGGAAGTATTCTAGTGGAGCACTGAGGTAAAATCAACTATTAGATGTTAGAATTTGAAATACTAAAAGATATTGAAAAATATTTTATATTTGATTACTAAAGTATTGTCCTGATTACTAGGCAAGCTACACGGTAGTTTATAAATCAGAAACTAGTTAAATCACAACCATAATATTCTAGTTTTCACAATTCAAAGACAAAGACCCACTAAAATTTTCACTTGGGACAGGGATAGAGTCAAGCAAATAGAGAATAATTTTCTACCTTTTACCCTCGTTGATGCGAAAAACTAGATGTGAATAGAATTCTACTCTTCCGAACATTACAAAGAGGGAAAAAAATCATTACTTCATTTTCAAATAACTCCTGTTGCTAGGTTGGAGTTGTTAGAAACAACCATATTTATGCTGATCCTTGTACTAACCCATTGTTATTTCTTAATTATTTGGATAAAAAGACAAATGCACCAAGTCCTGAATTTGATCCCCAGTAAAAACAACAACAACAAAGAGACAAATGCATTTGAGCTATGGATTCTTACAATTGTGCACTACCCAACGTACTCAATTCTGCTTGTAGGACATATTCTCAGCTGGCTAAATAATCTTCTGCAAAAAAAAAATGATTCTGGTACAAATCCTAGTTTAAAGTCAAACACTCAAGTGAAGATTTAGAACAAAGTTCTTATGATCATGTGAACTTACAGGAAATGTCTGATGTTTTTTACAAAAGGATTATATCACTATAGTATTAAACAAACATCCATATAGTTCCTATCTGCACCAGCTGTGAGGCTTCTGCTAATTTTATAACAACCCTAACTCTTAGATTTTTGAAAAGTAAAATTAAAAATAATTACCTTAAAAAATAATATACCATGCAATGAGAAAACACAAGAGAAGTGCAGTCAGAGTCAAAAAACAAGGACTTAGGGATAATCCAAGAATGTGCTCTGTGGTATCTAAAGATATATTCTCTCCCCTCCTCACCTCTCTTCCCAAATTGGTTTTCTTGTTTTCTCAGAAGATTATCTCTGTCTGATTTGCATAACATTTATATCACTAAGTCTAGTATAAATTACATATTACTTTCAGAAATCTGCAAAATAATTTTTCTCTTTATTTAGAGTTTGCTATTAGTGGTATGATTATACAATTTTAAATTTAAGTATTGTAAGATAAAATGAACAAGTCACTTTTAGGAAGTATGACAATTAAGTTTACTTGTCAATTTGACTGGATTGAAACTCTGGGCAAGCTGCTTGGACCATGGAGGCGAAATTACCCATACTTAAATGTGCTGTTAGATGGAGACCACTGGGCATAGGTCACTGGGGGCCTTTCCTTTGGAGAGTGCAGTGCTCATTCATGCTCTTCCTGTCCTCTGCTCCTGGTAGCCATGAAGTGAGTAGCTTTGCATTATGCTCTTCTTTACTAAATATTTCAAATAGGAGAAAGGATTTTGGATGTTTTTCCCATATTGAAATGATAAATGTTTGAGGAAATCAATATATTTAAAATGATTTAAACTTGTGATGTGTACGTGTATCCTCAACATCACATGGAGCACTCTTCTTTTTTTTCCTCTTAATGGAAAACTCTTAATAAGCAAAATTTTTCTTTTTATGTATAAATTAAAAATAAATTTAATTTATAGTTTACAACAAGGAAATCTTGCTCATTGCAATACCGTAGATAAACCTAAAGGACTTATTTTAAGTGAAAGAAGCCAGGAAAATACAGCATGTTCCTACTTATATATGGAATCTAAAATAATCAAACAGAAGCAGAGGATAAGTTGGTGGATAAGAGATTGGGGAAGAGCATTGGTCACAGTATGCAACCTTTTATGTGACAGAGGAGTGAATTCATTTATATAATATGATGACTATAGTTCTTAGCAATATATTGTATACTTGAAAATTGTTAAGAGAGTAGATTTTAAGTGTTCCTAACAGAAAGAAATGATAATAATGTGTGGCAAAAAAAATTTAATCTACTAAAAAATCTTAAAAATTCAACACATAATGTAAATGAGCATAACTACTGCTGAAATATTGCTTTCTAAATGCTATTCTATTTACAAAAATATGGGGGTCCTTGAAGAAGCAGCTGATTCCAGGTCTAGGACAAAGAAAGTGCAACATGATTTTAAGATATTTTGTAGAGCCAAAAAATAAAGAAATATTCACAGACTAATCGAAGCACTGTAAAGAAGAGTACAACCCAAAAGCCAGGTAGGAGAGATTTGTTGTGGTTAAAAAAAAATGTAACAAATCAAAATAGAATGAATAAATGACAAGGCAGAAGAAAAGAAAGGAGAAAAGAAGGAAGGGTGGGAGGAAGGGAATAAGAATAGAATGAGTAGAGGGAAAGAGAGAGGAAGAGATGGAGGGAAGAAGAGAAAAGAAGAAAAGAAAACCATGGTACTGTGAAGAAACAAAGAAAACAAAATTTTAAAAAATGAAAATGAAGGTAATTTCTCTATCAGAGATAATTACAATATCAATTTCTTGCTACAAAATTTATACCTGAGAGAAAACTAAATGTTTCTTAGAACAAGGAAATATAACAAATCCCAAGTAATGAAGAATAGCTCATTTTTATAGAATAATATCAGCTAATATTATTTACTTATTTTGTATGCATTTGGATAGAAAGATTTATTTTATTTTCTTCACTCATTAATTTTACTGGTACATTTTAGGTATACAATATGCAGATATTCATTCTTGGGAATTTGTACCTTTACATAATATATCTTGGTTCTTATTTTTTTCCCCATTACCCTGCCCTCCTATCAACCCCTCAACCCTTCCCTATTCATAAAGACTTTGTTTCCATTTTTTTTTCTTTTCTCATATTTATTCCTTTCCCTTCTTTCCTTTCTCTTACTCTTCCCACTTCCCCTTCTCCTTTGGAACTTTTCTTCCTATTTCACATTATCTATTTATACATTTTGATCCTTATTTACACTTTCAGTTTCTCACACCAGAGAAACTATTTGATATTTACACACGTTTGTCCTATTTATTTCACTTAAGAGTGTGGCCTCAATGTGCATCCATTTATCTATAAATATCTCTAGTTTCTCATTCTTTATGGCTGAGTAGTACTCTATTTCATATAAAAAAAAAAAACCGACACAGTTTCTTTTTCCAGTCTCCAGTAGATGGGCAATTGAGTTTTTCAAAGTTTTAGCTGTTGTTTCAAACTGTGCTGTTATGAACATGGGTACACATATATCTTTTTGATATTATTCCTTTAATTCTGTTAAGAAGATAGACCTCTACTCCGAAAGCTGTAGCACTCTGAGAAAAGAGATTGAAGAGTATATCAGAAAATGGAAAGACATCCCTTCCTCCTGGGTAGGAAGAACTGGTATGAAATGGCCATATTTTCAAAACTGCTATACAGATTCAATGCAATCTCAATTGAAATTCCAACAGCATGCTTCACAGACCTTGAGAAAATAATCCAAAAATTCATTTGGAACCAGAAGAGACCTAGAATAGCCAAAGGAATTCTAGGTAACAGAGGCATGACAGGGGGTATCACAATACCCAACTTGAAACTATACTTCAAAGCTACTGTGAAAAAACCAGCATGGTACTGGAAAAGAAACAGACCTGAGGACCAGTGGAACAGATTGGATGATGCAGAAACAACTCCAGACACTCTAAACCACCTCATTTTTGACAAAGGAGCCAAACACCCTCACTGGAGGAAAGATAGCCTCTTTAATAAATGGTGCTGGAAAAATTGGGTTTCAACTTGCCAAAGATTAAAACTAGACCTGTATCTTTCACCATGCACTAAACTAAAATCAAAATGGACTAAAGATCTAAATATTAAAACAGAAACGTTGAGCCAGCTGGAACAGAGCTTAGTTAGAACTCTTGAAGACACTGGTTTGTGGTATAGGAAAAGATTTTATGACCAAAACCTCAGTTGCCTGGGAACTAGCACAAACAATCAACAGTGGGATATCTTCTTATTAAGAAGCTTCTGCACAGCAAGAGAAACCACCAACATTTTGAAGAGACAAACTGCAATCTGGGAAAAATTTTTCACCTGCTGTTCCTCGGACAAAGGTCTAATATCTAGAATCTATAAAGAACTTTAAAAATCCAGAGTTCCCAAATGTAAAGACCCAATCCATAAATGGGCATCTGAAATGAACAGACATTTCTCAGGCAAAGAAGTAGAAATACCAAATAAACAAATGAAAAATGCTCAACATCACTGGTCATTGGAGAGATGCAAATGAAAACAATGCTGAGATTCCACCTCACCTCAGAAAGAATGGCTGCTATTGAGAAATCAAATGGTAACATGTGTTGGCGGGGATGTGAGGAAAGAGGAATACTGCTCCACTGCTGGTGGGAGTGTAGACTGATGCAACCACTGTGGAAATCAGTGTGGAGATACCTCAAAGAACTAGGACTGGAAGTCCCATTTGACCCAGCTATTCCCCTACTGGGTGTCTTCTCCAAAGAATTAAAAGAATCATACCACAGTGATATATGTGCACCCATGTTCATAGCAGCACAATTTGTAATAGCTAAAACTTGGAAGCAGCCCAATTGCCCATCAACTGGTGACGGATAAAGAAAATGTGTTTTTTTAAAATATAAAATGGAGTACTACTTAGCCATAAAAATTAGAAATTAGAGACATTTACAGCTAATTCGATTCACACTGAGGTGATACTCTTAAGTGAAATAAATAGGACACACATATGTAAATACCAAATAGTTTCTCTAGTGTGAAAAACTGAAAGCATAAATAAGGACTAAAAGGTATAATAGATAATGTGAAATAGGAAGAAAAGGTGCAAAGGGGAAGGGGAGGTGTGAGGGGTAGGGGAAAGGAAAGAAGGGAATGGAATTAATATGAGAAAATGAAAAAATGGAACAAAGTCTTTGTAAATAGGGAGGGATGAAGTGGTTGAAGGGAGGTCAGGGGAATGGAGAAAAAAGTAAGAACCAAGAGAGATTATGCAAAGGTGCAAATTTCCAATGATGAATGTCATTATACGGTATACTTTAAATGTACTAATAAAATTAATAAAAATGGGATTATATCAAAATGAAAAGCTTGTGTACTGTAAAAGAATCAGTAGAGTGAAGAGGCAACCTAGAGAACTGTAAATAAATTTCCCAGCTACTCCTCAGATAGAGGACTAATATCTAGAATATACAAAAATCTCAAAAAAACCAAACTACATAAGCTTAAAGACTCAGTCAAGAAATTGGCTAGAGAAATGAACAAACATTTCACAGGGAAATACAAATGGTTGAGAAATATATCAAAAAATGTTCAACATCTCTGGCCATTAGATAAATTCAAATTAAAACAACTATAAGAGTCCATCTTATTCTGGAAAGAATGACAATCATTAGAAAATCAAATAATAGTAAGTGCTGGCATGGCTGGGTTGAAAAAGGAACACTCCTACATTGTTAGTGAGAAAGCAAACTAGAACAACCATTATGGAGATCACTATGGAGAGGTCTCATAGAATTGAAATTAGAAATTCCATATGATCCAGCTATTCTTCTGCAAGCAATCTTCCCCAAAGAGCTTCAGTCATCATATTACAGCTATACATGCACACCAATATTTTTAGCAGCACAATTCATAATAGCTAAATCCTGGAAGCAGCCTGTATACCTATCAAAAGATCATTGAATAAACAAAATGTGATTTCTATATATAATACAATACTATTCTGCTATAAACAATCACAAATTTGGGACATTTGTGGGGAAATGGATGCACCTGTAAAATATAATATTGAGTGAAATAAACTACTGCATGATATCTCTCATTTGGCAAAGTACAAAGAAAATGATAAAGGATGGATAAAAAGAGACAAAGATACAGATCTCATCCAATAGGAAAGTGGTCCAAGAGAGCACGGATGAGGGATGAGGAGGAGGAAAAAGGGAAATGAGAGCAATAAATATGTACCATTACAGGATCCTGGTAACTCCAACCAATGTAAGCATTAAATGCCATAACATGAGCTAAGACATATAATATCAACAAGTATGAAAAAGATGATAGGAGAACCAGAAGAGGAGGGGGGTAAGAGGAAGAGGATTTTTTTTTAAAGTTGTAATATATACATGTAACCACTCCCCCAAAATGACTGTAAACTGCGTGAATTGCAAACATATGCCAACAAAATAAAATAAAAATTATGAGTTTGATACAATTAAAAGATAATTTTTTGCTGAAATGGATTTATAAGAATGGAGAACCACATACAAGTTACTTACAAATTGGAAAGATTCTTTTTTAAAATAGTGGGAACCATTGTGTGATCACTAGTTCAATGAAATGATGAAATTTGTCATTGCTAGTAGTAGGGCTACCTAAAAATAATCTGCCTCCTGAATAATTCAACACAATGTTTAATGCTTGTAAAATACTGTCTTTTCTTTTACACTATTCAATCCATCTTTGTAAGAAAAATTATCTTGTACATGATTGGCAAACTGCAAAAATAGTGAGTATAATAATGATGTATTTGTTCATTTAAGCTTTTATCATAGCCAAGAAAAGCCAGAATAATAGCAATCCAATCTGACCAATATTCCCAGAGAAAACCCAGAGATAGTGAAGACAGTCACAATTCTTAAGGGAAAAATTTATCATTATGCATAAATATAATGAATAATAAATAGGTATAAGTGTATCCAAATGAAAAATAAGTGGGTATAGATGTTACATTATCAGAGTTTACTGAAATCTTGAATATATTCTTCCTTCACCCTTTGTAAAAGTATTACAAGCACTTTTGTGTCTTGCTTTGTGGTTCATTTAGAACTTTCTTTCTTCTAGAATAAAATTTTGTCTATGAATTAATATAGTGTCAATTTTTGTTATTTCTTTTCACATACATATTCACTTTAGGAAGCATCATGTATTGGAAAGATTAAGATCTTGGTACTGTTTTACAACTTTTCCTTTGATATAAGTTTCTCTACGTGCATGGGTTCATTTTAAAATTCTATTTTGTCATTTATAGTTTTTTGTCATAATTCCACTGTGTATTTAGTAAGTTGTTACAAGTTAATTGCTTAGAAGTTTAAGATCAGTAATTTCTAATTATTCTTTTAGCTTTAAGGATTAGCTTTTTATTTTCTACCTTCTCTAAAAAATGAGGATTATTAATGGGAATATATAACATTTATGTATTAATTTTAAAAGATTATTACCTTTTAATACACTAACAGCATATCTCCAAATTTAAATATATTTTTCATATCTTTCAATACTTATTTTTATCTTCTAATATATACTTCCCACTTAATATTTATAGATTATTACTATTGTAAAGGATATCTTTAAAAAATTATTAATATATGTTTGTAGTACATAATGTTTACATTCTTTATGTGGGATTGAAAAGAGTATCATTTAAAACATTATTTCTAATTATTTGTTACTAGTACATATAGCTATAATTCATTTTTATGTTAACATCATGTCTAGTCCAGAGAACTAGCTTAATTAATTAACCCTAATAAATTGCATATAGATTCTCTTAAATTTTCTATAAAAATATTGTTTGCACATAAGCAGATTTTTATTTCTGCCATTATTATTATTAAAATTACAATTATGATCACTTCTCGGCCTTTTGGCTAAGATCAAGTGTAAAATTACAATTATGATTATTGAACTCCAAAGGATTTACAGAATGCTTTTTTTAAGTTGGTCATAAGAGTTCTACCTTAGTTACTCAGCTTATTGCTGAGACAAAGTACTCAACATTCACAGATTAAGGGAGGAAAGGGTTTTTTAGCTCACACTTTGTAGAGATTTCAGTTCATAGTTGGATAACTCCAAGGTGGAGAGGCATTACAGAGGAGAAACAGTACATGGCAGGCAGAAGGCAGGAAGGCAGCAAATCAGTAAAGTCATGAGGAAGCAAGCAGCAAGAAGCCACAGCTGCCCTCTCTCTGTCCCTTACATTATATCCAAGCTGCACACACTTAGGTCAAGTAGGACTCAGAACCATGCCAAGCCAATCAGTGGACTAGTTTAGTAGTACACACCCTTTATCCCATCATCAAATCCTCATTCCAGAAATTATAAATCTTTTATTTTTTGTCATTGAATATGATTTTCCTTGTAGTTTCTAAAATAGGTGCTCTCCTTCAAAGAAAGCTATGATCTATTTCAAGTTCTGTTACTTAAAATCACCAATGTGTTTAGAGTAGATTATAGTGATGCTTTGCTTTTGTTAATTTAGAACATTGTTTTCATTGATTAGAAGTTTTAAAAGGTCACTTAAATCTTGAAATAGATTTAATGTTTTCTTTTAATTATGTATTTTATTTTACATTACCTGATATATTCTTATGGACAATAGTTTAGAGAGGTATGTATTAGCTTTCTGTCACTGGGAAACAATGCACACCTATACCCACAACTTGAAGCACAGGTTTAATTTGACTCTAGATATCAAGGGATCCAGTTCCTGTTTATCTGGCTCTAAGGCAGAAGGGCAGGGCAGAGCAAAGATGCTTATTTCATTGTCACCAGGAAACAAAGTATGGGAAGATCACCAGAGAGGAGGGGGCCAGGACCATTATAGTCCCCAAAGTCACACTTCCATCACCCACCCAGACACACCTAGAAGTGTGATTCACTCATTCCCTAGGTACCTCCCAAGCCAATCAAATTTAGAGGATTAAGTTTAAACACTATTCCCTTATTTGTTAACTTGACACCCAAGCAAATCTTCTTAAACCATACTTAATCTCCAAATAAATAAATGCAAGGGATTACTGCTTGTAATGTCACACAAGTAATACATATCAAGTTTGCTTCTGTATAGTCTGATTTATTACATAGAAATCAACAAAAAGAAAAGCTTATCAAAACAAAGAAATGAACCAGGCATCATAGAGAAAGAAAATCTAGGGTATCATATCTCGAAAATAGAAGGTTGCATTTAGCTTTTCTTCTTTGTCTTAAGTTTATCTTCTTAAATTTTCAGCATTTTTGTCACCCATGACAAAAATGAGCTGATGGACTGATTTTTGGAGCTGGTTTTCCCAATCAATTTAGATGAGATTAGTGAGTAGGAGGATACATGTCCCATATCCAAATGGTAAACTGATAACTGCTAGTTTTTAAAGTTAATTTGAACAGATTATAAGCTAAAAAGCAATGATAATATACCTTCAAACTATTCTATCAACAAGAGTATTACCAAGGCTATTATGAACAAGTTTTCAATTCCGAGTTTAACATTGGAAAGCCAAATAATTGCCTTTATGGAATGAATCAAGCTAATGTTTTATAATAAACAATATGAACATTTTTCTCTTATTTTTTATATGTCATGATCAGCTTTCTGGAGAAAGAGGCTGCCCTAAATACATTATTGGTTCAGTATTATAAAAGATGTCTCAGACCTTCAACAAAGTGCAACAAAGTGTTTAGTGAAAATAGCCAGCTTATAATTACTGCAATATTAAAAATCTCTTTTATCTGATCCATGAGTCTATCATGAATAGCACCTTGAAGTTACATAATAAAAGGAGACGTAAACTGCATTCACTTTTACCATTCTACAGTGTCATGAATAAAAGAAATGATATATTTCAAAGATGATTCCAAAGGCGTACACAGGTTGGACTCACCAGTCTCACAGAGACCTTATTTCAATTTAGCAAACATATTACCTAGTAAAGCCTAAAAATGGTATGTTTTGTAGGAAAATTAATAAAAACCAAACATACTTACAGTATAAAGTCTTTATATTTACAATGTACATATTAATGTTTGAACAATGATGTTAATATATGATAAACTGTCAGCAGTGATTATGTAAAATATGTGAAAAAAGTGTGGTAAGAATCATTAATGAATTTTTCCAGGTATAAGGGAGTGTGTGCCTGGAGTAAATTTAGGATAAACGGAGAATAAAAGGTACAAAAGGAATTCCATAGATAAAGCCCAGTGAATTAAAAATTAGGGTAGTAATATACTATAGGCCAAAACTATATAAAAATTTTTAAGTAACCTCTGGAGAAGGGGAAGTAGCGCACATTTCCACCAAGACTTTGTGGAGGATGCTGTTGTGTTTTCTGAAATCAACAATGGAAAATTATGCTGAACAAGTCTGGAAAATTTGAAAAAGATGTTTTGTTTCTTTGCTAATCTAACTGAATATTTAATGACTTGGTCAAGATGTGTGTGTGTCATTTTTGTGGCTCATATTATCTATTTTCACAAATATCACCCAACACTGAAACAAACACAAAGACAGACCATGTATTATGTTCACCACTTCTTGGAAGTAGCAGTATAGTGTAAATAGTTAGAATGATGATATAATTGTTGTTTTGTAAATATTGAAATTAAAGCCTGATAAAAACTCTATTAAGTAATGTATTCTCAAAATATCACATTTTTATAGGAGTGTTTTTATTTTAAAAGTAAAAGTAAGTTTGACTATTTTTCCTAGGGAACTGCAAAACCATGGAAATACTTTTTAAAGGAAAATTAATTATAAGCTGAAAAAAATGATCATATACCTTCAAACTATTCTGTCAACCGGAGTATTGTCAAGGCAATTATGGGCAAGTTTTCAATTCTGAGTTTAACTTTGGAAGGCCAAATAACTGCCTTCATGGAATGATCCAGCTAATGTTTTATAACAAACAATAAGAACATTTTTCTCTTACTTTGTATGTGTGTTGATCAGCTTTCTGGTCATATTTATTAGTAAAATGTATGATTTATAGTTAAAGCTTATGCATAAAAAATAACACTTGCATTTATCTTTCATTAGAACTTTAAAACTTGAGATGTTTAATCACTCTACATTTTTATCTCTCAAGTAGGGCTGGTATATCAGGGTTCACTAGAGAAACAGGTATAATAATGTCTATATATAATATATAAAGGTTTACAGGATGCCTACATGCAGGAGACTGCAATATTGATTATGCCCAAAGCAGGTTGTAAGCCATGCAGGCCGTGAAGAGTTAACCCCATAATTGGCTTGTTTATAGAAGTGAGTCCAGCTACATGCCAAGGTCAGACTAACTCACACACAAATTCCATTCTACAACTAAAACCATCTTAACTATAAGGACAATGTTCTAATTACAACCATGTATTTTTTCTATTCTGTTCCTAATTCGAGAATGCTTTGTCTTGTACTTAGGACCCTTGGAGCCTTGCTTACATTAGTTTCCATTGAAATTGCACAATTGTACGTCCTCACATGTAATCCTTCCCTCTCACATAGCTTGTCTTTACCCCAATTGATTACTAATAAAAATCAGTGACTTGGACAGACCAGTTCAGTGCCTTTTGCTAATTAAGCAGCATTGGCTGTCCTGACTCCCTGGTGTCTGTCTTTTTAGTTCTGCTTTTAGATTTTTTTTTTTTTTTTTTTTTTTGCCTCGGGCTTGGACTGTAGTACTGAGCAGGAGATCAGAACCTATAGCAGAGGTCTCTGATACCTGCTGAATCAGGATGAAGAACACAAAATGGCTTTCTGCATGCTACAGAAGTAGAGGATTTAATTGAAAGTTGGAGGTTTGGAGCTCGCTGCAGATTTCAGTGCAAGTCCCTGTCAGAAAGCCAAAGGATTAACACTGGAAGTCTGTAGAGTCTGTGCTGGAAGTTTGAACGAATGGAAGAAGATTATCCTATATATATGGTGAAGAGCAGAACCCATTCAAAGAAACAAAGAAGAGACTTCCTTCTTTCCTTTTTTATTCCATTCAGGCTGCATTCCAATTGGTTTGTGCCACCTGCATCCAGGTGGGTGGGTCTTCCCTCCTCTGTGGCCTACATCTCAGTTGCAAGTCATTCACTGACCCACCAGAACAGTGTTCCACTAGTCATTAGGCCTTTCTTAATTTATTCAAGTTGACATCATGATTAACTATTACAGCTGGTGATACATTTCTTACAGGGACTAGTGATAATCAGATTAGACGGGGTGAGGTAGCTTGGGGAGTGAGGGGGTTGGAAGAGCGGTCTGCCTCAGGCAGCATAATTTTGTGGCTGCATTATTAGTCAAAAGGAAAACCATATTGTGACAATTTACTCCTTTTTAACATAGCAAAGTTTCAAACACTTTGAGATACGAATGTTTTTCTCTATATATTATTTTATACAGATTAAAAAGTGTGAAGCAGAGCAAGCAGTTGATATATCGAAACTGCTATAATAACACCTGTAATCCCAGCACTCTGAAAGGCTGAGGCAGGAGAATCACAAGTTCCAGCCCCAAATGGGGAATTTAGCAACTTAGCCCTACCCTGTCTCAAAACAAAATGTAAAGGGGCAGAGTGCAAAAGCTCTGTGCAAGGTTCCCAGGTTCAATCTCCAGTATTGTGAACAACAACAAAAAATCTATTAACAGTGTATGTGGTTGCAATTTAAAATTAATAAAATATCAAAGATATCAAAATATAGCATCCTCACATTATAGTCCTGCCACCTTTCTATTCCTGGCTTTAGTTTTTTCACCTCTATCCTTTAATCCCTAAACTTATTATCTACTTCTATCAATTTTTTTTTGAAATATGTCTGTTTTTCTCCAGTCAACTTACTACTCATCCTCAAGTATTCATTCCATTCTTAAACCATGAACTTTTAAAGTCCACATTCTAAGTGGTTTGGAGTATGTCTAAGTCTCTTATTGAAAATTGAAGGTGAATTGATGTCTAAGGCTTCTGAACAAATTTGGAAATACATACAAGTTTCAGAGCATTAGCTTCTTTTAAGGACTGGAGTGTGAGATGTCTCCTCACTGAGGAAGGATGGAGCCAGTAGCTGCTAGTGGAAGGGGATGAGCTTTTTATCCATGCTCATTGGCAATGGCAGAGATTATTGGTAGAAATTTCATTTTCATGAAAAATGCAGAAAATAGAAAGACATATCTACTTACACTCTTCTACCTGTTCAGAGTTGGGAAATAAGTTAGGAAATTTCTGTAAAGAATAGCTATATCAAATATAATGAACAAGGTTCCTTTGAGGTTTGAAAATACTGGATTCTTCATGCATGAGTCTATAATTCAATTCTAATTTTTGTTTCATCACAATATTAATGTTTTAACCAACATTTCAATTTCTATGCTAATTTAATAGATTTATACTCTTAAACTCTAAAAGACTGTTGTTTTGAGGGCATCTATAATTTCTTACTTTGTTCAAAGACCAGGCAATAATTTCTTTGAGAATAGCATAAGGAATTCCCTTGTAAGACCCATTTTGATTGTCCTTGGATCATATAAATTGTCTTTAAACTAGAAAAACTTCATGACCAGTGAACCTAAACTATTGTTTCATTTAATTTAAAGATGTCATTTTAAGATTTCATTTCAGCTTTAAAAATCTTCATTTTTTGAAATGCTTTTGACTAATGCATAATATTTGTACATATATGTGAGGTACAATATCATGTTTCAATAATGTGTACAATGGATACTGATCAACCCAGGGTAGTTAGCACATGTATTTCCTTAAACTTTTACCTTTTCTTTATTTTGAGTGCATTCCAATCTCTTCCTTCTGGTTTGAGTTATAGAATACATTGTTGTTAATATATTCACCCTATTGTGCCAGAGAACACTAGATATAATGTCTCCCATCAAATAAAACATAGCACCCTTTGATTGACCTCTTCCTCTCCCCTTTCCCTCAGTATTTTCAATCATCTCTCTTTCTATTTAAACCATTAGACCCTTCCTGGGGACTTGGAGTAGAAACTTTATTAAGTTGAGCATGTGTGAATTCAATTTAAAAGGTTAGAATTTCATGAAATATATTCCTATTGTTTTCCAGTCTCCTCGTCGATATTCTAGTTAATGAAATTTAACTATTTTTTGTATTTACTGTATATACATTTAATTTTGTTTCAACATCAATAATCTATGATCAATTTAAGAGTTTTCTTTACATTGAAGTTAAAGCTACTAATAGTATCATATGCTTAATTTAGTGTCGGTGATTGTATCTGATAAAACGACTTCAACTACAGGTCATGGAAAATCTGACTCAAACTGGCTCCAACAATCAATAACTTTTTGGCTCTTAAATGAAAGTCCAAACAAAGCCACATTTCAAAGGCAACACATTTCAGTATCATGACTCCATTTATCATTTTGTGTGGTACATGTTAGTGTAAATTTCAGGCAACATTCTTCAAGTAGTTTTGCTTTTCACATTGGTATGTTATAATATGCTGGAGGAAAAGAAAATACTGTGTTTTAACATTCCCAGGAATACTCTGGGATTTGCTATAATTGGAGTGTTCAGATCATATATCTTTCCTGATGCTAGTCATGAGAAAAGGATATGCTGATTAATTTAAGCCAAATATTGACTGTCTTAGGAAGTAGAATGATGATTAATTATGGCTATGCCTTGGCTGTGTGCTAAAATTGAATGTCTTACATACAAATTTTACCGTAAAGTTGAAACAGCTACACAAGTGTTCTATGCGTCCACTATGAGGATCTACTTCTGAAACATAATATTTTGTCCAATGTCTTTTCTTCATAGTTAAAAGCAGTTTTATTTTATGTTGTGCAAGAAACAGAGCTACTGTGTGCTACTGTGCGATATTTTTTTTTTTTTTGCTTTACAGATCTTAGATATGGTGATCCTACTTAACCTCTCATACTAAATATCAAGCGTGATCCATTAGATGATTAAGGACAACATTTAAGTTATTAAGATCAATTGATTATTTGCCAAATTTATTCACAGTGATGGTGTTTCTAATCATTTGAATCAGAATGTGGTATCTTACATTTACTAAAACTGTACCTTAAAAGTAATATTTTATAACCACTCTTCAAATAGTCTGACATTTTCATTTCTGGAAAAAGCAGTATAGGTTGAAATGATGGATATCAGATCTGATGTTCCCGTAGAAACAGCATCATAACAGGAAATTATGTTCCAGACCTAGAGCTTAATGCAGTTTTTATTTTGCTTTGTTTTACAAATGGTAATGAATAAACTATCTTATCAACTCTTAAACAGCATATAAAAACACACTCAAAAGACAATAATATTATGTTTATAATGTGTTTATTAAATTGGGCAACATGATGCCCAAGTACATAAAGTTTTATGAATTCTAACATAAAATTCTAGAATTGTTTTGTCTGTATTCATTTTTTAAGAAATTAGAGGTGTGAAGGAATCATCAATTGGAAACACAGTTTAAAAGGGCTTTTTAGAACAAATTTTACAGGAAACTTTACTCTTAGGGATCCAAGGAATGGCTGCTGAACTTCATTTAAATATTTCTTCACTTGTTTACTTTTTTATTTGTAATCTGGCTCATGGAGATTATTCTTGTAGATTCTCATGATCATTCCAAAATTCTTTTTAGCGAAAAGCAAAGTAGATTTCTTAATATTTTATATTATATCTTTTTCTACAACAGTGACGATGTAACATAATTGTGGCATGGACAGGTCAAGAAAAAAGTGAAAATAGAAGGAAAAATGGAACCAAAGCTTTTAAACATGGGGGGAGGGGTAAGAGGGGAAGGGAAAAAAAGAGGCGGGATGTATCATGTACAGGTGAAAATTCCTTACCAAGAGTGTTATCAATATGTATGCCTAAATTGTACCAGTAAATGTTTTGCTATTAAAAAAAAGAAAAGAAAGCAATAGAAATTTACAGTGCAGTATTGTCATTGCAATTGCCAATGTTTTAATGATCTATTTTTAATTTTACCAGGTCTTTAACAGTGATTTTGGACATTTGGAAACAAGAGGTTGTAAAGTGTGAAGGGATCACTGAGTGCTGTCCAACTATGTGTTCCTTGTGAAGCCCTTCATAGACTGGACATCTCTGTACAGGATTAGACACCAAGTTCAAACCAGCTGAAACCAATGATAGTTTTTAAATGGGTTGATAAAACTAAAAAAGTCAAGAATAGAGCTAGCCTGAGGCAAGAGCAGTCATCATTGGGAGGATGCTCTGCATTCTGATTCTCTGAGTGCTTGTCTCATTTCTTTCTTCTTTAAATATACTTCCTTCCTGTGATGGTGAACCTGACAATCTTAACTCTTTTAAGCTTTAATTTGATTAGCTTCAGATTCTAAGGAAAGAGATTCTTTCTTTCTGTAACCATATAGGATACATCAGTTATAGAAACCAAATGAGATGTGGGTAATGAATCTGCAGGTTGGATTATAAACTCTGCCTAGGGAAAGGTTGTATAAGCCAAAGTAGCATGCATAATTCTGCATCCAGGAATAAATGGAAAGATGTGATTGGACTTTCCCTCATGAGATCTATTGAGGGGGTGGGGGTATTTTATGAAACAAAGATGCCTCTAATAAGGAGAAAGAGAGAAGAAATGATGGATAAATATAAAGAATAGAAGTCTATAGTATTTTACAAAAATGCAACCTCATACCTTTGGTACAATGAATAATGGCCTCTAAATAATATTCAAATGTTCATCTCAAATTTGTAAATATTATTATATATAGTTAAAAAATGAATTTGTATATATGACTCAGTTGATGGTTTTGAGATAGGGAGATTATGCTGAATTAGTAGGCCAATGCTGAATGAAATCACATCTGACCTTTTAAGAGGGAGGCAAAGAAATATTTCACACATGACAGAGGAGAGAAGGAATTGTGACTACAGAAGCAAAGACTGAAGTGAGGCAGCCATGAACTAACAATGCTAGCACCTACAAAGCCCTGAAAGACACAAGAATGTACTGAGCTCTGTAGTCCTGGGGGGTGTGTGGGGTAGTGTGCAAACTTCTTGAGCTTGCCCTTTAGGCCAGTAGAACTGTAACAGAAATCTTTTGTCTTCCTTTAAATCTCCATGCTTTTGGCACTTTTTTACAACAGCCAAAGGAAACTGCACCAATGCCCATTGACTGATATTTGCTTCATTGGTTATTCCTTATTGATTAATCCAATTTGGATATCTCAAAGATCAAAAGTATGTTAATCTATTTTCCTTCATACTTGCTCTTGGTGGGAATTTTTAAAAAATAATTTGCAATTTTCTTAAGGCTGCATATATTTAGTTGTGCATTATTTCTTGTTCCCCAGGTTCTTTGCACTGTAGCATATTGCCACACACCCTTCCAGGGAGGAAATAGAGATGAAAGAAGATACTATGGATATTTTAATCAAGATAAATAGGCTCAATGTTGTCTTTCTAGTTTCATTTTGTGAATATTAGTTGATTGATTTATACATATGCATGCATAATTGCATACTATGTGGAAAACCTGGAATACAGTAGATACTAAAATACTGCTTGTTACTTTTCTTAGTGTAGTCGTACATATATGATAAGTCTATTTGGACCAATTAGCAGTTATATCCCCTTTATTTGGAATAAAGACACAATTTTTATTACAAAGTAACTCAAGTGACCATAGAACAGTATATTAGACACCACTGTAGTCTGAACCCAATAAATTCATGTTAACTTTGTCAATTTAGTTTCATATAAAGATTTAGAATGTAATAAGTATATTAAAAGTCATTTTCACAGTTATTGCCTACATCTTTAATCCTACAGGGAAATACTCATCTGAAATTGTTATATTTCAATCTGATGTGTGATTTGGTCACTTTGTGTGTGTGTGTGTGTGTGTGTGTGTGTGTGTGTATATATATATATATATATATGTTTTCATAAATGTTGTGTTATTTTCAACTTTTTTTTTCTTTTTGGTTACCGGGGATTGAACTTAGGTCCTTGCACTTGCGAGGCAGTTGGCAGAACCACTGAGCTAAATCCCCGGCCCCTATTTTCAACTATTTAAAATCCAAAAATGGTATAATATATATTTAATATTACAATGTTTTCTTTCACAACTTGAAAATGTTTTAAAGGTTTATGCATGCTTAGTAAGGTTTCATTAGTTCATTAACTTAAATTATACTTTATTATTCAACTGTCTATTGAATACATATATTCAAATTATTTAGTTATAATTCGCACTACAGGGGAATAATTATGTAGCTTCCACTTTTCACTATTATACAGTTATGTAGTTATGTTTAAATATATTCCCTTGCACAATGTTCACTAGTTAATCCATGGATGGAAATTATTAAGTAATAGTGGATATGTGAATTTACAACTTTCTTTAATATTGTCATATTAATTTTAATGTATTCTAACTTACCAATAATTTCTGTCATGGATCTTGCCTTTGGTGTTATATATAAAATGTCATCACCAAATCTGAGGTCATCTAGATTTTCTCCTATTTTATCATCCATCATTTCTGTAGTTCTGCAGTTATATTTAGGTCTGTCATCTCTTTTGAGTTAAAGTTTGAGAGGGTTGTAAAGTCTACATAGGTCAAGATTCATATTTTTTGCATGCAGATGCTTAGTTTTTCTAGCACCATTTATTTCAACTATGTTTGCTTCATGGTCTCACCTTCAATCTTTTGTCAAAAGTCAATTAGTTTTATTTATATGGTTCTAAGTTTAGGTTCTCTATTTTGCTTCAATTTCTTTATTTTTGCATTCTTTCATAAACATTACACTGTTCTGACTACCATAGATTTATAAAATAATCTTAAAATTGAATAGTGTCAGTACTGTGACTTTGTCCTCCTTCAGTGTTCAGTTGATTATTCTGGTCTTTCATCTTCCTATATTAATTTTAGAATCCGTCAGTCTATTAGATAATTTCCTGGGATTCTAATTCAGATTATGTTGAATTTGTAATTCATTTTAGGAAGAATTGATGATTTGATATTGAGTCTTCCTATACATGAATGTGGAATATCCCTGTATTGTGCATGTCTTTTTGATATCTTTCACTTGTCATTTTTCTCATATAGATTTTGAGCATATTTTGTTAGCAATAGATAGCCATTTCATTTTGAAGGATGCCAATATAAATGACATTGTGTTCCTAATTTGAAATTCCACCTGCGTATTACTGGTACACAAGAAAATGACTCAATCTGTATACTAGACTCTTTTGATCTTTTACAATTTTTTTCTGATTCTGTGATCCACCTTACAAATTTTTTAAATTAGCTTAAATTTACCAATTTTATTTTATATGGTATTTATTCCATCTGACATGTTTTTTAAATTTTATTGCAATTTTATATATTGAGAAATATGAAAATTGGCTGTTCTCAAAATGTGCCTGTATTTCCTAATTATCTTATCTCTTTAGAGATTTTATTTTTAAATCTCAATCCTTTTAAATAAATTTGTCTATTTTGTAGTCTTCTTATAACAGTTTTGTATTATGTTCTTGGTGTTTGCTTCCTCATATTTTTGGATCTATTGATTCTTGGGTCATTTAGATTGTTTATACATTTTGAAAATTTTTTGTTATTATACTTAATCTAATCTTTGTGGCATTGTGTATGTATATGTTGGTGTCCCTATAGCATTGGTTGTGAAAATTATCTCTTGAATGACTTTTATTTGCCCCTGCCAGATATACCAGACTTATCACCAGACTGGAACATTTTTGTTGGAGTTATATAGATAGTGGATAGTTATGAATTCCAAATCTATATCAGAAAAATTTTTGTGATTTTGGTGTCTCAAGAGAAAAAATCATCCAAGGCCAAAGTAAAATAAAGTGTCTTACATTTCATTAAAGCTAATTGTTGGGCATATTTTTGCCTGGCTTTTCTGTGCCTTTTGTGTCATTTTGTTTTTTTGAATACTGACTTTATTCCTGAGCTCATGAGCATCAAATATTTAGACCAATGTTGAGCTATATTCCATTTTATTATACTTGTTTGTTGAATCCACAGAAGTTAACAAGTTATTTTACTATCACTTTTCTCTTCACTTGTACAATCAACAAAATTTATTTTCTGTTCTTGATAACCTATATAGGCCTTCAAAATCATTTGGATTAATGCTTTTCTATTCTTTCTAAAATTTTTTAAAATTTATTTTTATTTTTTAAAATTTATATCTGTATTGGTACATTTTAGGTATACAATACATTTACATTTATCATTGGGTACATGTACCTGAAAATGCTGAATCTTAGTTCTTATTTTCTCCCCCATTACCTGTGCACCCTTCTTCCCTCCACCCTTCCCTTTTTACACAGAATTTGTTTCCACTGTTTTTCTTTCTCATACTTTTTCCTTTCCTTTCTTCCCTTTTCCCTTCCCATCCCTCCACCCCTACATCTTTGGACCTTTTCCTATTTCAAATTATCAACTATTCATTTTAATCATTTTCATCCTTATTTACACTTTCAGTTTCTCACACTAGAGAAACTATTCAGCATTTACACATGGGGGTGTCCTATTCATTTCACTTAAGAGTACGGCCACAATATGCATCCATTTAACTATAAATGTCTTTAGATTCTCGTTCTTTATGGCTAAGTAGTACTCCATTTTATAAAAAAAAAAACCCAACATCTTCTTTATCCAGTTTCCAGTTCATGGGCACTTGGGCTGTTTCCAAGCTTTAGCTATAATAAACTGTGCCACCATAAACATAGGTGCACATATATCGCTGTGGTGTCATTCTTTTAACTCTTTGGGGAAGATATCCAGTAAGGGAATAGCTGGGTCAAATGGCACCTGTAGTCCTAGTTCTTGGAGGTATCTCCATACTGATTTCTACAGTGGTTGCACCAGCCTTCACTCCTACCAACAATGGAGAGGGGTTCCTTTCTCTCCACACCCCCACCAGCATTTGTTATTGGTTGATTTCTTGATAGCAACCATTCTTTGTGGGGTGAGGTGGAATTTCAGTGTTGTTTTTATTTGCATCTCTCAAATGACCAGCGATGTTGAACATTTTTTCATGTATTTATTTGGTGCTTTTTCTTCTTTGTCTGAGAAATGTCTGTTCATTTTGGATGTCCATTTTTGAATTTAGGGGATCTGATTTTTTTCAATTCTTTATTAATTCTCAATAGTAGACCTTTGTCTGAGGTACAGCTGCTACAAATTTCTTCCCATATTGTAGGCTGTTTCTTAGCTCTGTTGGTAGTTTCTCTTGTAGTGCAGAAGCTTTTTAATATGATGAGATCCCAGATGTTGATTCTTTGTGCTAGCTCCCGTGCTACAGAAGATTTGTTCATGAAGTCTTTTCCTATGCCAATGTCATTAGGAGTTCTACCTAGCTCATCTTCCAGCAAGTTTAGTGTTTCTGTCTTAATATTTAGATCTTTAATCCACTTCAATCTTAGTTTAGTGCATGGTGATAGGTATGGGTCTAGTTCTAATCTTTAGCAGGTTGAAATCCAGTTTTTCCAACACCATTTATTAAATAGGCTATCTTTCCTCCAATGAGGGTGGTTGGCTCCTTTGTCAAAGATGAGAGGGCTGAGTATGTCTGGAGTTGTTTCTGCATCTTCTAATCTATTCCACTGATCTTCAGGTCTGTTTCTTTGCCAGTGCCATGCTGTTTTTATCACAGTAGCTTTGTAGTATAGTTTCAAATTGGGGATTGTGATACCCTCAGCCATGTCTCTGTTGCCTAGAATTGCTTTTGCTATTCTAGGTTTCTTCTGCTTCCAAATGAATGTTTGGATTGTTTTGTCTAGTTCTGTGAAGTATATTGTTGGAATTTCAATCATCATTGCATTGAATCTATATAGTAGTTTTGGAAGTATGGCCATTTTCACTATATTGGTTCTTCTTCCATAGGAACAAGGGATATCTTTCAATTTTCTTACATCTTCTTCAATCTCCTTGAGAATGCTGTAGTTTTCAGTGTAGAGGTCTTTTGCTTCCTTTGTGAGATTGATTCCGAGATATTTCATTTCTTTAGATACTATTGTAAAAGGAATTATTTCCCAGATTTCTCTCTCAATGGCTCAGCTATTTGCATATAAGAAGACTATTGTTTTTGAGTGTTGACTTTGTATCCAGCTACTCTACTGAATCTGTCAATTATATCTAGAAGACTTTTGACCGAGTTTTTTGGGTCTTCTATGTAAAGTATCATATCATCAGCAAACAATGACAGCTTCATTTCTTCCTTTACGATCTTTATTCTTCTTATTTCTTTCTCTTTTCTAATTGCTGTGGCTAACGTTTCCAGAACAATATTGAATAAGAGTGGTGATAGTGGGCATCCTTGTCTTGTTCCTGATTTTAGCTTGAAAGTTTTCAGTTTTTGACCATTTAGTAGGATATTGGCTGTTGGTTTTTCATGGATAGCCATAATCAGGTTGAGATAAAGACCTTCTATTCTAATTTTCTGTAGTGTTTTTATCATGAATTGGTGTTGGATTTTGTCAAATGCCTTTTCTGCATCTATTGAGATGATCATATGGTTTTTGTCCTTGACTCTGTTAATATAGTGTATTACATTTATTGATTTACAGATGTTGAACCATCCTTGCAACCCTGGGATAAATCCAACTTGGTCAGGGTGTATGATATTCTTGATGACATTCTGTACTCTGTTTTCCAGTATCTTGCTGAGGATTTTTGCATCCTTGTTCATTAGGGAGATTGGTCTGTAGTTCTCTTTTTGGATTGGGTCTTTCCCTGGTTTGGGAATCAAAGTAACACTTGCTTCCAGGAATGAATTTGGAAGCCTTGCTTCCCTTTCAATTTCCTTTATGAGTTTAAAGAGTAATGGTGAAAGTTCTTCTTTAAATGTCTTGTAGAATTCAGCAGTGAAGCCATCAGGACCTGGGCTTTTCTTCGTTAGTAAATTTTTAATAATATTTTCAATTTCACTCACTATTATTGGGGTGTTTAGAATTTTTATATCTTCTTCATTTAACTTTGACAATTTTCATGTATCTAGGAATCTGTCCATTTCTTCTGTGTTTTTCATTTTATTAGAGTACATGTTCTCAAAGTAAGTATTGATGATCCTCTGGATTTATGCTGGATCTGTTGGGCTTCATCTTTTTTGTTCTTAATTGCATGGATTTGAGCCTTTTCTTTCTTTTTTTTGATAAGATTGGCTAAAGGGTTATCGATTTTATTTATCCTTTCAAAAAACCAACTCTTTGATTCATTGATTTTTTTGTATCATTCTCTTAGTCTTCATTGCATTGATTTCTGCTCAGATCTTTATAATTTCCTCTCTTGTATGAGATTTGGGTTTGTTATGCTCTTCTTTTTCTAGGAGCTTGACGTTCTGCATTAGGTTATTTAACTGAGTTCTCTCTGTTTTCCTAATATGGGCATTCACTGCTGTGAATTTCCCGTGTAGAACTGCTTTCATTGTGTCCCACAGATTCCTGTACTTTGTAGTGGCATTATCATCTACTTGTAGAAACTCTCTAATTTCTTCTGTCACCTGTTGGTTGTTCAGGAGGGTGTTATTAAATTTCCATATATTTGTGGGTGTTTTGTGGTTTCTCATGTTATTGATCTCCAATTTTATTGCACTATGGTCTGATAATATACAGGGGATAACTTCAATTCTTTTACATTTACTTAGATATGCCCTATGAGCTAGCATGTGATCTATTTTGGAGAATGACTTGTGTGCAGCTGGAAAGAATGTGTATTCTGTTTTTCTGGGGTACAACAGTCTGTAAACATCTATTAAGTCCATTTGTTCAATACCTTGGTTCAGTTCTAGAATTACATTATTAATATTTTTTGTAGATGATTGGTCTACTTGTTATAGAGGGGTGTTGAGGTCCTGCACTACAACTGTATTAGTGCTTATTTGGTTTTTCATGTCCATTAATATTTGTTTTGTATAGTTGGGGTCATTCGTCTTTGATGCATACATATTTAGGATTGTCATCTCTTCCTCTTGGATTGTTCCCTTCACAAGAATGTAGTGACCATCTTTGTCTCTCTTAGTTTTACTTTGAAATATACTTTGTCTGCAAGTAAGATTGCTACCCCTGCTTTTTTTGGGTTCCTGTCACATGGAGAACTGTTTTCCATCCTTTTACTTTCAGTCTATGAATTTCCTTTTGAATTAGGTGAGTTTCTTCTATACAGCATATTTCTGGGTTGTGATTCTTAATCTGTTCTGTCAGTCTATTTCTTTTGATTGGTGAATTGAGGCCATTAACATTGATAGTTATATTTGAGAGATATTGACTCATCCTTGTCATGATGTTTTATTATTGTTAGCTCTTTCACTTCTTATTTTCACCCCTTTCCCTTTAGTGTCTTACCTTGCATGCTGTCTTCTCTCTGTTGGGCCTCATGGAGTTGTGACCTTCATTGTCTTTTTCTAGGATATTGCTTAAAATTGTTTGGAGTGCTGGTTTGGTGTTCCTGAAATTTCTCAGGTGTTCTTTGTCATGAAAGTATCTAATTTCCCCATCGACTTTGAAAGATAATTTTGCTGGATACAACAGTCTAGCTTGGAAGTTATTTTCTTTTAGGGCTTGAAATACTTCACTCCAGGCTCTCCTTGATTTGAGGGTTTGTGTTGAGAAGTAGGCCGTGATTCTGATGGGCTTCATTTTTAGGTGATTTGTTTCTTTTCTCTAACTGCCTGTAGAATTTTGTTCTTCTGTTGGGTTTCTGGGATCTTGACTATTATATGCCTAGGTGTAGATTTTTTTTGGTCATGGCTAGTTGGAGTTCTATATGCCTCACTTATCTGCATGTCCAATTCTCTACCTGTCTGGGAAGTTTTCTACTATTACTTCTGTGAACAGATTTTTTCTGTCAATTGTACTTTCTCCTATTTTTTCATGAACTCCTATCAGTCTTATGTTATTCTTCTTTGCATCATTCAGCAGATGTTGGATTGATTTCTCATAGTCCCTCACTATCTTTAAGAAATCTCTGTTTTCATGGTCCTTAACTGTGATCCTCTCTTCTATATCTGATACACTGTCCTCAGATTCTCTTAGTCTGCTCTGCATGCTTTCAATGGAGTTTTTAATCTCCTGAATATCTGTTTGAATCTGTTTCATGGATTCCATTTCTTTCTTATGTTGGGCGATCATGGTTCCCATCCCTTTCTTATGCTGGGCATTCATGGCTTCCAGCATGTTTCTGATCTCATCTATTTTCTTATCTGTTTCTGCTCTAGAGCCTCTAATCATGTCTTTCACTCTGCTCACCATCTTTGTATGTATCTGGGAGATTATTTCTGCTTTGAATTTTTCTAGAGCCTCATGCTTTGTTACTTCCTGTGCTCTCAGTTCATGGTGTCCAGGTGGTTGATTATCAGACTTTTCCACCTCATTTCCCCCAGAATTTCCTTTTTGTGGGGTGAAAGCCTGCGTTTGTGCCTTCCTTAAATGTCTTCTCATTTTTGTTTTTGGTACTGTCCTTGGTTTAATTCCTGAGTTGATATTTCAAAATTGCTTAATGTAGGTATCTTTGTTGCTTGTGTTTAAAACTCTTGTGGAATGATTGCTTTTCAGAGATGTCGTCCAGATATAGCTTGTGTTTAGATTTTGAGACTCTAATGACTCTGAGGCTATTTTATTTTCCTTATACCAGGAAGGAAAACTGACTAGATCAGTCACAACATGTTAGCCCAAATGATACAATCAGCAATACCATAGCATCAAGCGCAGCTTAGAAAATGACCATTTGTGGTAGTTCTTAATCTGTCACATTTAACCATGTGGATTAAATTAAAAGCGAGGACCAACCCAACATATGTTTATAGTGAATAAACTCTTCAATATAGCATCTTTCCTCTTTGGGATGTGGAGTTAGAAGGAGCTGGGAAAGCAGGGACAGGTAGGAAGATCAGGAAAGATTAGCAGTGAGGCCAGAAGACACAGGAAGATCACACAAACTAACAAATTGTTAAAGGCAAGAGGAAAAGGCAGAATGAAAGAACAAAGATGTGAACAGAATCACCTAACAGCAACAGGGAGGCTAGATACCACGTTTACTTTCCTTTAAAACTAACAATAGTCAAGAGAAGGAAAAAGAGAAGAAAAGAAAAATAAAGGAGCAGTCCAAATTCAGTGCAGAAAGGAACAAATAGGAAGATGAAGAGCAATGTGGGACAGTGGGAGAATGAGTGAGAGAGAAACAGAGTGATAAAGAAAATATAAAAGAAAGAAAAGTAAAAATTTGAAAAGAGTAGAAAAAAATAAAAATTAAAAATAACAGAAAAATTTTTTTTCTTTTTTGTAAATAGCAAAAAATAAAAATGATGAGCCTCCTTCAGGGTATGTCTCTGCTGTCACAATAGGCAACGTAGTCATCCATGTGCATAAATGAGTCAATGAGTCTCAGCAAGCCAACAGCAGACTTGTGAGATTCAGGCAGATTTCTGGCTGCTAGTCCCAAGTTGAGCTCCCTGTCCTCCTCCAGGGTTGAACTCTGCAAAGTTCTACTAAAGGTTCCAGTTGCCCCTACCCTGAAGATACTGCAGGTTTTGATGGGAGGTAATGGTCCCAAGTGATGATCCCTCCAACTTACCAAGTGCGGTGGTCTGGTGTGTCTTTATTGCAGAGATTCTCTTTACTTTTCCGCTGAGCTTCAGTTTTCATCGAGGAGCCTCAGAAGCCCTCTTTCTGTTACTAACTTCTGCTCTATCTTGTGGAGCTCAGAACAAGGGCCTTTATAATCCCCTGTGCCTCTGCAGTGTGGGACCAGGTAGCAGAAGAGCCGGAAGGCCAGAGGCGGGGGTGAGGTGTGGGGGTTGGGCCTTGGAGGCTCCTGCAAGGCTAAGCGGAGCACCGGATGGGGCTGGGGCTCCAAGCCGCCCCTGGGAACTCACCGTGGCATGGACTAATTCTTTTATTTTCAAAGTTTTCTAGCCATATTGGCAGAAGAATCTTTCAGTTTTTCCATCTATCATCTTAATAGAACTAAATGCTGTAGTCAAAATTCATACACATGCCAACTAGAAGAGGAACCTAGATGACCACATAAAACAAAGTTCCCAAATTTATACACAAATCAAAAATAAACATACAGTTTATTGAGATTGGAAGTTGTATTCACAAGCCTTTCCAGTTTGTGAGATCCAAACCTGACCCCTACAACTTAAAGGAAGAGCAGTTTAATTTGGCTCACTGTTTCAGGATTCAGTCCATGGTCAGATAGCTCCAAGGCAGAAAAATCATAGCAGAAGGTCATGGTGGAAGAAAAATGCTTTGTTCAAGGCAACCAGGAAGCAGAGCAGGGAAGCACCACAAGTGAGACAAGATATAGGCCTCCAAGATCACGCCTCCATGACCCATCCTCACATGTATCCAGAGGGTATTAAATACCCTGGGAATGTCCTAAGTGAATCAAGTCAACAATCCACCTTTACCATCACATCCCACCCCTCAACTTGACAATCAAATACGTATCCCTAAATCATACTTCCCCTTGGAATAAACACGAAGTCATAATTCCACCTAACATGATGCGACTATCCTGTGTACAACCAAAAATGCCATAATTTCTTCCTCAATGTCTCAACAATTATGGAATTTTTCAAAAGTTCAAGTGCAAGTTGTTTTTGAGACTTAAGAGAAACTCCTAGTTGTGACCCCCTTTAAAATCAAAAGAAAGTTAAATAATTCTACCATAATCTGCCAGAGGATAAATGTTCCCATTCCAAAAGGGAAAAATAGGTGGATAGAAAGGAATAAACTCAAAGCAAAACCCAGAAGTGCAATCATTAAGACCTGTAGCTCCAGTCCAGCACCCATGGTAAGTTGTGATGAGATGCTTACTTCAAAGGGATTGAGTGTCTCCATCCATATGGTCTTGCTATTTTCAGCCCATATGGGCTCTTTCTTAGAGGCTCTACCATTACCTGTAGCTTTATTTAGTGGATATTTCAAATTTCTGGTATCTTTAACTTCCTGGGGTCTCCAGTGCACTTTTGGCTACACTGACACATCTTTATGCACTGCCCTCACAAGATCCTGGTAGGGCTGTGACCCTATTCCATATTTATGCCTGTCACCACAAGCTTTCTTCTGAATATAGACAAAAACCCCATTACCTCATAACTCTAGCATTTTGCATGCCTGAAAAACCAGTACTGCATGGATGATGCCCAGGTCTGCTGCCAGCTTGAGCAGTAACTGGGGCCCCTTGGACTTATGGCTGCAGTGGATTCTGCATGCCTATATTGCTGAACTCATTGATACATTCCCCAGATGACCCTGAATGAGCAGCATCCCAAGAACTTTCTTTTCAAATGAAAAACTCAATTTTACACCTTAGGACTGCAATGGATGGAGTTTGCTAATTTCTGACATGTCTTCAAGACATCTTTCTTCCTGTCCCTGTATAGATAGAGTACTTTGCCTACTTTTGAGCAGCTCTGCTCTCTTTTGCCCCAACTTTGTAGGTGCATCCTTTCTGATAAAACTGAAAATATTTGTGATCATCTGGGTAAAAGAAGGCAACAGTGCCTGTGCCATAGTCCAAATGTTGAGCTGCCTAAAATATTTTCTCTGTCAGATTGATTAGTCTGCTATCTCTAAATTCAGTGTCATACAATGTCTTATGAGATGGACAAAATGTAGTGAAATTCTTTGCCTGAATGAAACTTATATGACTTTAACCTTGCTCTAAAACTTCATGATCCTAGCCTTTAGTGTTTGCATTCCTCACCATTCTGGTCTTCTGAGCTCTGACAAAAATCATCTAGCAATATTTTTTTATTAAGTTTATTGGTACATTTTAGGTGTACAATACAGTTACATTCATCATTAGGATATTGTACCTTTACATGATGTATCTTGGTTCTTATTTTTTCCCCATTCCCCTGACCTCCCTTCACCCTCTCCACCCTTCCCTATTTACAAAGACTTTGTTTCCATTTTTTTCCCTTTTCTCTTATTTTTTCTTTACCCTTCTATCCTTTCCCCTGCATCTCCATTTCCCCTACTCCTTTATATGTTTTCTTCCTATTTCACAATATCAATTATACATGTTGATCCTTATTTACACTTTTACTTTTTCACATCAGAGAAACTATTTGGTATTTACACATGTGTCCTATTTAGTTCACTTGAGTATCCCCTCAAGGTGCATCCACTTAGCTATAAATGTCTCTAGTTTCTCATTCTTTATGGCTGAGTAGTACTCTATTTTATAAAAAAAAATCACATCTTCATTATCCAGTCTCAAGTTGATGGTTATTTGGGCTGTTTCCAAGTTTTAGCTAATACAAACTGTGGCACTATAAACATGGGTGAGGATATATGACTGTGGTATGATTCTTTTAATTATTTTGGGAAGATACTCAGCAGGGGAATAACTGGGTCAAAAGACACTTCTAATCCTATTTGTTTGAGGTATCTCCATATTGATTTCCACAGTGGTTGCACCAGTCTGCACTCCCACCAACAATGAAGAAGGGTTCCTTTTACCCCACAATCCTACCACCATTTGTTATTGGTTGAATTCTTGATAGTAGCCATTTCTTCTGGTTTGAGGTGGAATCTCAGTGCTGTTTTCATCTGCATCTCTCAAATGACTAGTGATGTTGAACATTTTTTCATATTTTTATTTGCTGCTTTTACTTCTTTGAGAAATGTCTGTTCATTTCAAATGGCCATTTTTGGATTGGGTCTTTAAATTTGGGGGGCCTGATATTTTAAAGTTCTTTATATATTCTAGATAGTAGACCTTTGTTTGAGGTATAGCTGACTCTTTTGGTGGTTTCTCTCGCAGTGCAGAAGCTTTTTAAAAAGGTAAGATCCCAGTTGTTGATTCCTTGTGCTAGTTCCCCTGCTACTGAGAATTTGTTCATAAAGTCTTTTCCTATGCCAGTGTCATTAAGAGTTCTACCTAACTTATCTTCCAGCAAGTTTAGTGTTTCTCTTTTAATATTTAGATCTTTAATCTACTTAGATTTTAATTTAGTGCATGGTGAAAAATAGGGGTCTAGTTTTAATATTGGGCAAGTTGAAATCCAGTTTTTCCAACACTATTGAAGAGGCTATCTTTCCTCCAGTGAGGATGTTTGGCTTCTTTGTCAAAGATAAGGTAGCTGACTATGTCTGGAGTTGTTTCTACATCTACTAGTCTGTTCCACTAATCCTCAGGCCTGTTTCTTTGCCAGTACCATGCTGGGTTTTTTTAACACAGTGGCTTTGTAGTATAGTTTCAAGTTGGGGATTGTGATACCCCCTGCCACGTCTCTGTTGTCTAGAATTGCTTTTGCTATTCTAAGTCTCTTAAGTTTCCAAAGGAATTTTTGGATTGTTTTCTCTAGTTCTGTGAAATATATTGTTGGGATTTCAGTTGGGATTGCATTGAATCTGTACAGCAGTTTGGGAATTATGGCCATTTTCACTATATTGGTTCTTCCTAACCAGGAACAGGGTATGTCTTTCCATTTTCTTATTTCCTCTTTGATCTCTTTTTTCAGAGTGTTGTAGTTCTCAATGTAGATGGTTTTTGCTTCCTTCAGTAGATTGAATGCTAGATATTTCATTTTTGGGGGATGCTATTGTGAAAGGAATTGTTTCCCTAATTTCTCTCTCAATGAGTCTGTTGTTTGTGTACAGAAGGCTATTGATTTTTGAGTGTTGACCTTCTATCCAGCTACTCTACTGAATCTGTCAATTAAGTCTAAAAGTCTTTTGGTGGAGTTTTTTGTGTCCTCTATGTAGAGTATCATCATCAAATAATTACAGTTTAACATTTTCTTTTCCTATCTTTTTTTCCTTTTATTTCTTTCTCTTGTCTAATTGCCATGGCAATCTTTGATTGCAGCAATCTAGGGCCCTTCTAGCCAGGAAACAAATTTCAAATGTATCTGAATCACATGACCAAGTATAATCAGCCTCAGTCCTTGTACCAATTTTTCTGTATTAGTCAAGTTTCGTATTGCTTGGACAAAATACTTAACACCTGCAACTTAAAAGAGGAGAGGTTTATATTGGCTCTTTGTTTCATTAGGTTAAGTCCATGGTTTCTGGCTCTAAGGCAAAAATTTCATGTTGGGAGGACCCAAGCAAAGGAAGGTGCTCACATCATGGTAGCCAGAAAGCAAAGAAGAAAAGGGAGGCAGGAATAAGAATGTACCTTTCCAGGTTACCTCTTCAGTGACCTACTTCTCCTGACCAGACCCCACATCTGAACAGTTAAACTAGCTATGAACTCATCAATGGACCAAGTCACTGATGAGTAAAGTGGCCCTATGATCCAAGCACTTTCCAAAATCCCCACTTTTGATCAGAAACTCTCAGGGGATATTTTAGGTAAACCATAATGATATATACATATATGCATATATATACATATATACATATCATAGAGCATGAAACATTTTAATTGCCAATTTAAGCACTTTATCAATATGCTCTTTAATGAGTACATAATGCACATTATAGTAGATACCCTAGAATATGTTCATCTTTTACACTGTTTCTAGATATTACACTGCTCCCTAAGATTATATCATTAAAATTAATGTTGCCATGATTATCGTTTGAATGACATTTGTCCTTTTGTAACATTTCCTTAGACTATATTTTCAAAATTATTTCACTGGGAAATGTGCAGAGAATGCATAATAAATAAAGTGAAGTTTTGTGTATATATTACCTGTGGGCATTAAATTAAACTTTCATTTAAGATTATTGCTATTTTCTTTCTTTATCCCCCTCTTCCCTCCCCTTCAGAAGAGTGTTTGACCCAATGTGTCATATTGTTGGTACATTAAACATCAGTACAGTTGGACACTATCTTAATATAAATTAAAAATAAATATTTACCATATACAGAAACCTGTACCTATATGCAGCTTTATGATAAAATAAAAGTTTTAAAGATGTGTAAAATATCAGATGCAAGTCCTACTCAATCACTTATATTTAAAACAGATTGAGAAAATTAATCTTAACTGTGGAGTTGACCAAATTGAGAAACTTCTAGAGATACAATTGTATCATTGGTCACCTATACTCATAGCTAAACTTGCTGTTAGGACATTGGGGCCAGTAGATCATAGGGCACTGGTGGCTTGTTTTAGAGGGTGTAGCTCTCAGTGGAGTTTTCTTTGTACTCTGCTTCCCAGTAGCCATAAAGTGAGCAACTTTGCTCCCCCATAACCCTTCAATATGATATTTCCGTGTTGGTGCCAGACAATCCTGAACTCTGAAATAATGAACATAAGAAATAATTTATTTTTTAAAAATTGTATATATTCTGTTCCAGCAATAGCAAAAGCCATCAACAAAGAATAAAATTTAGTGTACAGGAACACTATTGATTTTTTACTTTTGACTTTGTATCTGCTATACTATGTTAAATTTGGATATTATTTCTAGAAGTATTTTAGCGTAGTTTTTGGCATCTTCTATGAAGAGGATAATGCCATGAGCAAATAATGACAATTTAAGTTCTTCCTTCTCTATCCATATTCATTTTTTATTTCTTTCTCTTGTCTTATAGCTCTTGTTAATGTTTAGAGTACTATACTGAATGTAAGTGGTGATAGCAGATATCCTTGTCTTACTTCTGATTTTATAGGGAAAGCTTTCAACTTCTCTCCATTTATTATGATGTTGGCCGTTGATTTATCATAGATGAGTTTTATCAGACTGAGATGAAGACCTTCTATTCCTACTTTCTTCAGTGTATTTTTTTTCATCTTGAATGCATGTTGGATTTTGTAAAATGCTTTTTCTGTGTCTATTGAGATGATATGTGATTTTTGTCCTTATTTCACTTTGTGTGGTGTGTAACATTTATAGGTTCGCTTATGATAAACATATCTGCACTGCTGAAATGAATCCTTATTAGTCATGATATTTGATATTTTTGATGATTTGCTGCATTCTGTTTGTCAGTATTTTACTGAGGATTTTTGCATATGTGTTCATTAAAGAGATTGGCTTATAGCTGTCTTTTTTGATTGGATCCTTTTCTGGTTTGGGGATAAGGGTAATGCTTGCTTCCAGGAATTACTTTGGGAGTACTGCTTCCCTTTCAATTTCATTAAACAATTTAAGGAGTATTGGCATTCGATCTTCTCTAAAGTTATTATAGAATTTGGCAGTGAATTTATTGAGACCTGGACTTTTCTTAGTTGGTTATTTCTTTATGGTTCAATAGTGTTCCTGTACACAAATAATGAACTAACTGAGAGGGAAATTAGGGAAAAATATTCTTGAAATAATATCAAGAAAAAATACTTAGGAATTAACTTAACCAGGAAAGTGAAAGACCTCTACAATGAAAACTATAGTACTCTGAAAAAGGAGGATACTAGAAAATGGAAAAATATCCTTCTTTCCTGAATAACCAGAATCAATACAGTCAAAATAATTATACTTCCAAAAACTGTTATATAAATGTAATGCAATCCCAACAAGAATTCCAATAACATCACTTACATAAGTGGATAATGCAATGCTAAAATTCATATGAAACAAGAAGTACCTAAAATAGCAAAACCAATTATGATGCAGGGAGCATCAAAATCATTAATAGACTTCAAACTATACTACACAGCTACAGTGATAAAAACAACATGGTATTGATGGAATAGAAAATACATAAACAAATCTGGGCACACTCAGCTATGTTATTTTTGATAAAGGGGCCAAATCCCTTCACTGGAGGAAAAATAGCTTCTTTAACAAATAGTACACGGAATACTGGCTATCCACATGCTGAAAGTTTAACCTTGACCCAGATTTCTCTCCATGCCCTAAACTAAAATTAAAGTGAACCAAAGATCTAAACATTAGAAGAGAAATACTTAATCTGCTGGAAGTCAAAATAGGTAAAACTCTTGAAGACATAGGTGGAGGCAAAGACTTTCTGAACAAAACCCCATTTGTACAAGAAATAATACCAAGAATCAACAAATGGGATCACATCAAATTAAAAAGTTTCTGCACAGCAAAGGGAGCCATTAATAGAGTGAAGTGACAACCTATAGAATGGGAAAAACTTTTGCTGGCTACTCTTCACATAAAGAACTAATATTGAGAATACAGTGGTACCTTGCTTAACAAACTTAATTCTTTCTATGAATTAATGGTTAGATTCAGTGATGACCTTATGGGAAAATTTGATTCAGTTCTCATCCAATTTGGTTTGGCCACCAGAATCATGGAAAGAATTAAGTTTGTGAACTGAGGTATCACTGTATATAAAGAAATAAAAATGTTATATGCCCCAAATTTGAAGATCCAATTAAAAAATGAGCTTCTGAAATGAATAGACACTTCTCAGAGGATATACAAACTGCCAGTAAATACATGAAAAATGCCCAACATCATTGGCCATTTGAGAAATGTAAATTAAGATAACACTGAGATTCCATCTCACTCCAGAGAATATAACTATCATCAAGAAATCAAGTGGGGCCAGGGATTTAGCCCAGTGGCACTGCGCCTACCTAGCAAGTACAAAGTCCTGAGTTCTACCCCTGGTACTGCAAACAAAAACAAAAACAGGAAAAAGGAAAAAAAATTTCTGAATCCAAGAAATCAGCCAATGACTAATGCTGGCAAGGCTGTGGGGAGAAAAGAACTCTCCTCCATTGTTGCTGAGAGTGTAAACTGATACAACCACTACGGAAATTAGTTTAGAGATTCCAAAAAAAACTTAAAGGTAGAAATTTCATTTGAACCAGCTATTTCCCTTCTAGATATTTTTCCAAAAGTGTTAAATACGTCATACCACAATAACATATGCATACACATGTTTATAGAAGCACAATTCATCATAGCTAAATGTTGGAAACAGATTAAATGTCCATCAACAGATAATGTGGTATTTATACACAAGGGAGTACTACTTTGCCATAAAAAGGATAAGCTTGAGTCATTTGTAGGAAAATAAGTGCACCTTGAGACCATAATGTTAAGTGAAATAACTAAGACACACAAGATTAAAAATCACATGGTTTCTCCTATATGAATATATATATAATAATAATATATAATATATATTAGGAAAAAAGAGAAAGAAAACCAATGTATTGTAATTCACTGCGGACAATATATATTAAAGTGTGCTTTGACTTAGTAAAATTTTCTTACATGCTTTATATATTCTTTGGCTTATTAGTCTGTTTTTCAGTCTGTACATATGACAGTTAACTTTATAAGGTTGTATAAAAATGAATCTGATGCTGGGAAAATGAAAGTAGAGGGGAGAAGAGAAGTGAAATATGTTATGTACATACACCAATTCACTACAGTGAAAGTAATGATAATATACTGCAAACATGTATGAATAAAAGTCCCCCCCAAGAAAAACCCAAAAAAGTTCTAGCACATGGCAAAAAAACCTGACAAAATTTGAGATACATTAGACTGGTTCTATGAAATTATCATTTTAAATATAAATATGGTTGGCCGGGGATATAGCTCAGGTGCCATTGCCTGCCTTGCAAGTGCAAGGTCCTGAGTTTGATCCCCAGTAACAAAAATAAATAAATAAATAAATAAATAAGGTTAAAATTATCAGCTTTGTGTTATGTGGTTTTTCATTTTTATTCACTTCAGTGTCACAAAAATTAATACTATAATAATTATCATGTGTGCACACAAAAAAAGAAGAAAGCCAGCAGTGGAGCAAACCTATACTGCAAGCTAGATCTATCTCTTTTGATGAGGAAAGAAAATATATTTTACAAATCCCCAGTAGACTTCTGCTCAGAATTCTTTGATCAAGTAAAGCAGGGTTGTGGTTGCATTTGTCTGCAATGGAAGCTGAAACATCAAGTGTTTAGCCAGGGACATTGTTGTCCTGATCTATATTGTTGTTAGATATTGGAAAGACATTTCAAGAATCCTCATGCCTGCACTTCTAAATATTTCCATTATGATAAGTATGAAATAGGATTCTAAATCTGGTAAGCATGATTTTAGGCACAATTAAGCAGAAACATTGTCTTAGATATTAATAAGCTTATGTTTCAGTATCTTGAAATTTGTGTACAACAGAAATAAAAGTTCGTAAAATTGTCCCTGTGTTTGACTCATATAATGGTATTTTTCCATATTAATTTTATTTTTGTACTGGGGATTGAACTCAGGACCTTACACTTGGGAGGCAGGTGTTGGAACCACTGAGCTAAATCCCCATCCCTTTCATGTTGAAATCTTGGTACTATAACCTCAAAGGTAATCTTGCACAGTGGAAATTGAAAATTGACTCCTAACCACACAACCAGTATGGTCATATGGTCATATATGGCTTTGGATGCACCAGAAGTCAGTTTGCATCAGGAACTCAGAAACTTCCTGAAACATGAGTATTACTCTCAAAATTGATTCAGATATGGAGATATAAGAAGATTCAGATTTGAGAAGCTTTAATCAAGACCTTTGTATTGAAGAGGAGTGGTGACTCATTGAGCACGCTCTGCAATGTAGATTTGTTTTTCACTCCAACTGAATCCCTTCCACCACTAGTCTCATCTATGTCTGCATGTTGGGGCAGAGAAGGCAGAGCATGATTTAAAAATTATAAGTTATTAGTATCATTATCAAAAATGACACACAATTTGCAGTCATAATCACTAAATTTACTTACCTTGGAATTGTAATAGATTCCTTTCAGTGAATGTAGCATAAGATGTGATTTTTTTTTTTTAATAAAATGGAGTACTACTCAGGCATAGTGCTCTCCTCTAGAACAAGAAACTAGAGACATTTATAGCTTAATGGATGCATATTGAGGCCATACTCTTAAGTGAAATAAATAGGACACACATGTGTAAGTACCAAATAGTTTCTCTAGTGTGAGAAACTGAAAATGTAAATAAGGATTAAAATGATTAAAATGAATAATTGATAACTTGAAATAGGAAAAGGTCCAAAGGTGCAGGGGTGGTGGGAGGGGAAGGGGAAAGGAATGAAGGGAAAGGAAAAATTATGAGAAAAGAAAAAATATGGAAAAGAAATCTATATAAATAGGGAAGGGTGGAGGGGGTGAAGGGCGCACAGGTAATGGGGAATAAATAAGAACCAAGATACATCATGTACAGGTATGGCACCCAATGCTAAATGTAAACGTATTGTATATCTAAAATGTACCAATAAAAGAATTTAAAAAAGGGATAAGCAGCCTTTTCTGGTCAGGATCACAATATTTATGAAGGAGCACAGTACTTTCCATGTAGCAGGCAGTGGCAGTGATAGGTGGGCAGATAAACACTGGAGGAAATCAGTGGTCCCTGGCAGGAATAGTCTGGGCAACTTTTCTCAGTGTTAGAAAAAGACCAAAAAACTTGGTTGCAACCTATACAAGTGAAACTAGTTGAAAAGAGATGAAGGAACTGCAAAACTCAGCAGACAGTACTACAAGGTGGTCTTGGTGACTTTCACTAGATTGAGCTACAGTGAAAAGATAAAAATGGATCATTCTACATGGTAGCTGGTTAGGAAATTAACTGTATTTATTATCAGTAGTAAGATTTAACTGTACCAAAAAGGCCTTGGAAGATACATTGTACCTGCAAATGACAATTCTGATCTAAGCCAGTTACTATGTAATAAAAACAGGACAAAGTAACAGCAGATATTTATCTTTACATGTATATCTATAGGTCTATAGAAATGTTTACTATTATAGATCTCAGAGTCTTATTTACAATCCTTATTTACAGTTCTGTTCTAGATTTTGTAGTTTTTTCTGGCACACAAATGGATTCTCAAATGAGAAAGGAAAACAGAAAGGACACTATTACTCACCTTTCCTATCTCTGAGACACAATACTTAACACCCACAACTTACAGGAAGAGAGGCTTAATTTTGCTAATGGTTTCAGGGGATTCAATACACAGCCAGATGATTCTAAGGGAGGTATATCTTAACAGAGAGGTGTGTGTGGGCAAACATATTTACTTTATTAGTTATGGCAGCTAGGAAACAGAACAAGGGAATAGTGTCAGAGAAGACGGGTGATTGCTGAGGACTGCAACATTGATTATGCCCAAAGTAGGCTGTAAAGATTTAAACCCACAATTGGCCTCTTTCAAGAAGTGAGTCTGGCCAAAGCATAAATGCTGAGGTCAGAGTAACTCACACCCAAATTCTATTCCCACAATTAAACTCTTCTTACTAAAAGAACAATGCTCTAATTACAACCATATATCTTGTCTATTCTGTTCCTAATTTGAGAACACTTTGTCTTGTCCTTTACAAGCCTTGTTTACATTAATTTCCATAGAAACCACACGTACCCCTACCCTTGCACATAGCTTGCATTTACCCCAATTGATTGCCAATAGAAGTCAGTGCCTGGGACTGCCCTGGGCCTTTGTCACTTGCACCAACATTAGTCAACCTGGTACCCTGCTTTGTTTCTTTTAGTTCTGTCTCTTAGTGTATTTTATTTTCTCAGGCCTGCATCATATACTGGGCAGGATACAGGAACCTGACTGCCAGGGTCTCAAGTAATTGGTGCCCATCTTTAGGACTTGAACCATGAACAATTGCTTGCTCAGTGAGGCTACTCAAATGAAAAGGAATAAAAAGGAAAAGAAAAAAAAAAGAATTGACAACACAGTACACTTATCATATGGCCATCCAAACAGGAGGCACAAAAACCCAGAAAAAGAGGTAGGCACTTCAGATGTGAGAAAGTAGTAAAGGTAGTCAGCTGGGACTAAAACAGGGGGTAATCACTTTCTGCCCTAGCTGGCCTGCAGTGTTGAAATAAATGCTGCAAAAGATAGTTAAATATAATTGGCATTTTTCATAAACAAGAACTGTAGTTATGAAACTTAGGGAACATGTCAAAAATAACATCCAGACAGCTCAACAAAGAAGAAAAGTTATCTCCCTTGAGACTTTAACTGAGACCTTGACAATTTGGAGGCTTTTGTGCTCTGTTTTGTGACCTGTACAACTGAGCCACGCATGCTTCTGCTCTGAGGCAATTAGCCCCTGGTGAGAATTGTTTAGCCTTGGTTTTAGAACAACTGCTCCCCAAATCTGCTGCCTTTCACATAGCAGACTTGCATCTCTCTGAAAAAAACATCATTACAGGCAAACCCCAGTGCTTCCCCTCGGGAGGAGATCAAGCTGTCTCCCCCTGCACTTGAGTTGCTAAGATCACAGAGTATCTGCGGAGGAGGTAAGAGCAAAAGCATGAGGAGAACTCCTTGGCTTTAGTACACTAGGAAGTGGAGGCAAGGTGGTGTGGTCAGACTCAGAAAAAATCAAAACTCACACACAGATTGGAAAGAACTGTAATGAGAAAATAAGTAAATGGAATGGAAACGGCTAGGAAAGATCTGAAGAGCATAAAGCAAAACAGTGAAAAAACATTCCTGGCTTTAAGAGCCCTAAGGCCACCACTGTGTTATCAGCCTGATACTGCTTGCAAAAGTCTGGAATCCAAAACAAAGCCAGAGAAAGTGCAACCATGCTCTACCAGACATAGAGATTTTACAAGAGAAATCAAATTACAAATTTTAGCTAAGTGATAAGTGTATCCTTGTTCCAATTTGAGTTGATGTTTAATTGTTGTTCTTAAAACATTTCTTGTATGTTGCAAATTCTTGAATTGTAATTATAGGGTTAACTGGGTCTTTTTCTGTACTTTGTTGATGAAGAACTCAAGGTTACTACTGTTCTATTGGAAACCAGTCAAATTTTTAAATGTACCAATTTGAGAACAGAAAAAAGGGACACTTTTAAACAACTGAAGCTGAAGCAAGTTTGCTATAGAAGATTTATGGTGAGACAGACAAAAAATATTAAGAAGCCTGTAAGTAGAATAGATATACTTTTGATATGAAAGGATTCTGTATGTTTGTCTTGTTAAAAGGATAAAGAGAGATACAAGCCCAGAAGGCCTAGGTACATAGAAGGTGTGCAGACCTGATTTATCAAGGAAATATGTATGTTTGCTTTTTGGTTTCAAGTTTGTTATAAAAGGTTTACATTTACCAGCATGAAGAACTTTCATTCCTTCTGATTCTAATTCTAAAAGAGATTTCTGTTGATTGGCTTACAAAAAGTTTTGACTGGTATTATTTACAATTATGAACCTAAAAATTACAAAAGGATATTATAATTTCATTAGGCTAAATATATTTGAGTGCACTCTAGTTTTATAAATTGTCTTATATGTTTGTTTGTTTGTTCATTTGTCTGTCCAATTGTAGATCTATTTTGTTTGAGCTCAATATTATTTTTGCCTTTAAAATTGTTTTTTAAAAGATATTTGCATATAACTTAAATTGGCTTATAGATAAAAGTTATTAAAGCTAAAGGCATGCATTTTCCCTCCAGATCAAAAAGATGTAACAGATCAAAATGATGTAATGCATATTGTTGTCTAAATATAATCACTCCAAAAATTAAACAGTTTACAAATAATGTATTAATTGTTACAATCTGCTTTTTTAGGTTATTAAATGAGCTTTGTCAAGGTAATTAAATGGAGACCCTTAGGTTTGTAAAAGCTGCTAAACAGTACTCCCTTTGGGGAACAAAGGAGAGACCTCATGGAAATATTTTCCAGCCTTTGCTCACTAGGGGGACCTCAACAGTTTCCATAGTCTTACAACAGATTACTCTGATAGTTTCCATAGCCTTATAACAGACTTACATCAATAAATATTACTTAAATATGTTATTGTAATATCTTTAAATTGGTTATCAACAAAGGGTTAAGTTCTAAATATATTATTGTGATATATTTACTTTGGTCATTTTCAAAAGATTAAATTTTCTGTGAAAAAAAAAGATTTTATTGAAAAGATGCTTTTGGTACCAAGCTAAATTAAAGATCCTAAGGTTTCATATAATTGTGATACTTATTACTGTTAATTTTCTGAGGTACTAAATGTATTCATGCTTTCTGACTGTACAGATTTTCTAATATATTGTTTATGGTAATAATCTACATTTGATTCAGGTGTTTACTTTTCTCTTACATGCCAGCTACTTATGAAAGCAGGTAAATTTATAGGCTGATGTATTTTCTTTAGATGGCATCCCATCAAAAGATAACAATTTGAGTAAGAGTTTTTTTGTGTTTATGTGGAGGGATGAGTGCATTTAACAATGGATTTTTTATATTAAGATGGACATTTAAATGTTTTAGAAAGATTGTGTCATCATGATTACCATTGTAAAATATTATGTTTGGCTCTTGATGTAAAGCTTTTATTTTGGTTAACATTTTACAGGGATTCAAATACTAAAACAACTATGATTGATAAAAAATAATAGCCCTCTAACATTTTATATTTCAAAGTGCTTGATATCCAGGTAAAATTATAATAATTAAATTCACTACTCTCATTACAATGCTAATGTTATTGATGTTCTTTTCCATGTGTTCAACAATTAAAGTTTAGAGACTAGAACTAAAAAGGTTACAGGACTAAGAAGGCAGCCAATATTTTTGGCCCTGGCATCCAAGGTCAACAAACAATCCAAGACATGAGAGAACCTTTTCTACAAGATCCTACAACTTTGGTAAGCCATCCTACCTCCTTACCCTGGAGATTGTTGGATACCAAAAAAAGATTAAAAATCTACCATGTAAAGTGTGCCAAAGGAGTATCACTGGAGGGGAAAAACTCTCCCATGCCTTCATAGAAAGCAACATGGGCAAGAAAGGCCATGATACATCCTGATGGCTGACACTGACAGGAGCTGAAAAGCTGCACACAGGGTTCAAAGTAAAGCCTGTGGAGGCTTAATTGACATTAATAGACAGCAAGAGGTTAATTTGAATTAATATAGTTCTCATCTTAACTTGGCCTTGAACACCCAGTAGAAAAGTATAACCCAAAGATATATAAAGTCAAGACCCCTTGTGGTAGTTTCGTACTAAACTGGTAGTTCACCACTGTTATGGGTCATTAAAAAAAAAAAAAAAACTGTAGTAAAATTTATAAGATCTCAAAAAAAGTTTTAAAATGTTTTATCTAAAATTGTTTTTTTAATTAAGTTTTAATATTTAAAAACTTACGACAAAATATCAGACTTATAGATAGCCTCCATTAGTGAAAGGGTCTAAGAGCCAGCATATTATAATCACAATTTAGTCCTTTAAAAACAGTTTCTAAACATGGCTCCTTCCCCAATCTGCTTTTTTAAAAAAATTTTTAGTAATTATACTCTGATTATACATGCTCTAATTTCTTTAAAAAAACATTTATTTTTGCCTGTAGGCTTTCAAACTCCAAGTGATCATATGGATAAAATCAATAACAAATGTGTTAGATTTTTTTAAACCAAAATCCATCAGATTGACTTTATAAAGAAAGTTTATAATTGCAGAATTGCAAAATTATTATTATTATTTTTTGGTACCAGGCATTGAACTTGGGTCCTTGCACTTGCATAGCAGGCAGCAAAACCACTGAGCTAAATCCCCGGCCCTACAATATTGTTTTTATTTAAGGCCTATTAAATTAGCTCCCTGGAGAGAGCCACTAACTGCAGTCTTCCCTACATTGACTCTTCTCAGCTCAAAACAGTTGGATTAAAACTATGCCCTTTCTCCCCTAGCCACAATTGGGGATGCTCTTTATAGAGAAAGTTATTATAGACAGCTAAGTCAGTTAAACATACAATACATTCTTATAACCCACAGTGACAGACCATTGTTGGGCATACTCACCTTTCCCTAAAAGAATAATTACACAAAGAAAAAAGGGGGGAGGGGTACAGCTATCTCCACAAGCTTAATTGGATTTTATTACTTTCTCTTGTTACTTTCATTTTAAATTTTTTAAATCCACTTATGGGAGGTAAATATATTCTAATCAAAATTCCATTGGTGCAAAGATAAATCTACGGACATGTTCTAGTCCTGTCAAAGATGTCCTAACTAAATGGCAAATGGCTCAATACAATTAATAACATAGAGGCCAGGGTATGCTTATTTTTCAACAGAAAATAAAAAGATGCTGTGGCCATCATCCCAGAATGTATGACCATGGACCAAGATGATGGAGTCACTGCAAGCAGCACTCTGTGACACCCCTGCTGAGAGCCATACAAAGGTTGCGTCTAAGTGACTCCCCATGCCTTTGATGACCCTGAGACTTACAGAGATCACCAGACCTGAAACACTGCCTGCCAATGAGACCCAGGAGCAAATAGGCCCCAAGGACAATTGCAGCTTTTCCTTATACAACTGTTGTTTCCAAACAGAGAAGGGGGAGATGCAGAGGACCATAATATTGATTATGCCCAAGAATCCTGTAAAGAGTTAACCCCACAATTGGCCTCTTTTGAGAAGTTAGTCTGGCCAAAGCCTACTTGCCAAGGTCAGAGTAACTTGCACCCAAATTCTATTTCCACAATTAAAACCTTCTTACTAGAAGGACAATGTTCTAATTACAACCATGTATTTTATCTATTCTGTTCCTAATTTGAGAATGCTTTGTCTTGTCCTTTATGAGCCTTGTTTACATTGATTTCCATAGAAACCTCATGTAGTCCTGCCCTTGCACGTAGCTTGGCTTTACCCCATTTGACTGTTAATAAAAGTCAGTGACTGGGACTTTGTTAGTTACACCAGCATTGTTCATCCTGGCACCCTGTTTTCTCTCTCTTAGTTCTTTCTTAGTGTATTTTTTTCTTCATTGTATACTGGGAAGGATACTGAGAACTAACTACTCCAGTAATTGAGGGACTGGATATAGTACCCAAGATCAAGAGTCCATGACTCACACAGACACACCCAGAAGTGTGCTTTATTTATCCCCTGGGTGACTCCCAAGCCAATCAAGTTGACACAATTAAGTTTAAGCATCACAGAAACTAACACTTTTTGAAGCATTTTGTAAATGCTTAGCATCATTCAAGAACAAGAATTAGCAAACCTTATCTATAAAGGTCCAGGTAGTTAATATTTAGGCTTTGAAGACAATGTAGTATCTATTGTAACTATTCAACTCTGCTCTCAGAGCACAACAGTACCCATCATCAATATCTGAAAGGAGCATGCTTATGTTCAAGTAAAAACTTTATGGATACTGAAATTCATATGTCATATAATTCTTACGTGTAACAATATTATTATTTTGATTTTTTAAAATCATTTTAAAATGTGGAACTATTTTCAGCTTTCTGGATGTACAAAAACAGATGGCAGGCCAGAACTGGCCCATAAGCTGTAGTTTCCCGACCTTGTTCTAGAAGCATAAATTAACTTATTATATCTTTGGAAGAATTTACCAAAATAGATATAATTCTTCATATATATATGAATTAACTAAGACTCAGAAGATATGCTATCTTACCTTGGAACACACAATCAGAGGTAAAACCAGCATTTATACCAAGGCATACCTGAGATATTTCATGAGTTATTTATACATTCAAATTCATATTAATTGGCAGTGGTTTACCAGGGCACTGTGCTAATATGGATCGTAAGGTTTGTGTCAGCTCAGAAGGAAGAAGTACCTTAATAAATTAGGAATGTTTTCTGTGAGTAGGACAGCTACATGTGGTGGCTCTGTGCTGTGTATGATTATTTCTGCATCTTGGACAAATGAAAATATACTAAAAATAGTCTCTGATTTTGAGAATCCAAGAATAATTGATATTTGAAGTTGATACATTCTAAGAAACTTCAGCAGCAGGGAGAGTTTTACAAATGAACTGGTTAATATCATAATGTCAAAGGCCGTGAATGTTGATCATGTTATTACACAGTGATGGCTTATCTGTCCTCCACTATGACTTCTAGTTCTCTACTCCTTTTCTGGTTGTACATGCAATTTTAGGGATACTTATAGGTGCAAGACATACATAAATATTTATGATAGATTATGCAGCATCTGATGTCACATTTCTACTTGTGCCAAATCTTTTTTTGCCTTGTTTGGTTTTTTACTTGACACATAATGAAACATATTTATGGAGTACAATGTGATCTCTCTCTCTCTCTCTCTCTCTCTTTTTCCCTGGTTGCTACAAATGACAAGATTTCATTCACTTTTATTGCTTAATAGGAATTCTATCTTATGTAGTATATTTTATCTATTTATCCATCAATGAACCCTTAGTTTGATTCCTACCTGCCTACTGTGAAAGTGCTACAGTAAGTATAAGAGTGCAGGAATGTCTTCAAAATACTGATGTCATTTCCTCTGGGTAAATATTCTGTAGTGGGATTAATACCAGGGCAATTATTAGAGGCTGGACGGGGGGAAATCTGTGAGGCTGTTTCAAACTATTTACCCATAAACTATGTATACCCATTTGTTCTCTAATACTCTCACTCTATGCTGTGTGAAGAAATTCTGTGTCACTGTCAAGACCAAAAGTAGGGGACAAGGTACTAGGATGTAAGGTGGGAAAGAAAAATCAATTTAAATTTTTGTTATTCAATCCAATCTTCTTATTCTAAGCTTACATAATCATTAATTTAACGTTCTTAGTCATCTTCAGTTTATGATGTGTTATTCTTTTATATGCAGAGCTTTAGACTTTTACACTGATTACAATGAGCACACTGAATAGTCCAAAATAATCTTACTATCTTGAGTTCAACAGATATATCATCTGACTGACATTTGTATGGTTCCTTTTGTCATGGAATGTAACATGTTCATAGGTGTAACATGAGACCAATGTCATAGGGGGCTACAACTCTATCATTTGTGTTTATGAAAAAATTAAAAAAAAAACACTGATATACATGTAATTTAGTAATGCTATAAAAAACTTCCAGAATCATACAAGCAATCTTGCTTTGAACATCCACATCTGGCCAGTTGAAGTAGAAAAGCCTTGTAATTCTTTCCTGACTGGTGTGAGACTTGAGATACATCATGCAATCACTTAAGGTCTCTCCATTCTTACCTTGAAATAAGAATAATGGATTTTACCACATCTAACTAACTGAAATGATGTAATCATCATAAAAATAAATAAATAGTGGTAAACATAGTATTTCAGTAATTTAGCACCTGTCATTATTTCTCACCACTGAGTATGGAACATTATTAGTAATACCATTGTGTTTGGTTAAAAAATGGAAAAGAAACAAAAAGTCAATGTTGAGAAGAATGTATATTTAGGGTTATTTAACTCTAATGAACTTTAGCTATCTTGTAGAAAAGTCCATATGGTATGAATAAATGTAAATAGAAAAAATTCAGATGCAGAATCTATTTCTTTTCATATTTTATTATGCCAAGAGATAATGTAATGCCTCATTTTGGAACCTCATCTGTCACACTGTGTTTTATAAAGTGACAGGACACAATGTGACATACGGATGAAACCCGATGTGACACAGGACATGGTTTGTGATCTGTGTGTAGGCATAGATAATTAGGAAAACACTAGAAAAGGGAAGTTTTTGAAGGATTTAATGGAGACTCATTATGATAGATAAATACAAGGAAAGAATGAGCATACATTTTTAATAAAATCAAACATATAGGATATTTGATCTTACTCACTTGACCCCTAAATTTTATAATCATCTATTTGGCATTTAACCATCACATATTATTAAGATAGCAAGCCTCATACCCATAACATACCCTTGTAAGAGGAGAATATGGTGGAGGTAATTGAATTTTATTCTGACCCTCTTTGGTCTCTGCACAGAAGCAATTTGTGAATTATTTAGGAAAAAAAGGAAGAGGATATTTGCCTCAAGAGAGAAATGCTGGGTGCAAAGAAGAATTTAGCTCAGCGGCTCTGTCTCTTAGAAGACATCCATTTTCCGTGCTTGCAATGAAAATTGAAATGGAAATTTCTATTCATCCTTATGCATTAATAAGATCCTTCCCTTTACTGCCATGCTTCATATATTCCAAACTAAACCAATGACAGATCTAAAACTTTACAAATCATGTTGAGACCTTTGTTATTAAGATGGCAAATCTATGATTGAAGCAATAAAGGAAAGTTACCCCATTGTAAATAAATTTGGCATGAGCATTTGGGCCTCTTGAAATAAGGCAAATTAAGGACAGTGTAGTTGTTAATCTTAGCCATTTCTGTTGATTTATATTCCTTTACATAACCTTAAAAAAGAACTACAGCATATTGGCAAAGGAATAGTGATAAAAATTACTTTTTTGTCACTTTCTTTGGATTTAACGTAATTTTTTCACATTATAATTATACAACTTATTATCTCAAAGAATAAAAATTTAAATATTATCATTATGCCTTAAAATAAATCAGAAATATGTTTAACAGCATCATTCTTTAAAGATTCTTGGTATATTTTTATAAACTTTCATTTTATTTTCTATTTTAGTACATGTTTGCAGTACATAATGATTGCATTCATCACAGGGAGTTGGTACATATACATAACACATCTTAATTCTTTATTTTCCTGCCCTTCTGTGCCTCCTTCCCTCTCCGGTATTGGAATGTGTGTGACAGCCAAAGGGTCAAAATGAAAATGATTTAATAACAAAATTCAAAACTAATGTAAAAAATGAAATTGCAACTGAGCTGTTGTAGCCTTAGAGAGTTGAAGGGCTGGTATGAATCATTTTATTTTATTTTCGAAGCTTTGATTGGCCTGCCAACATGTATTTGTGCTGTCACTCTGAGGACCTTTCTAGCAGTGTTGAAGTGTCAGGCAGCTCTTGATTGATGAGTGTTTGCGTTCATTTTGTTATTTGTTGTATATTTCTTTCCTGATATGTTTAACTAAAAAAATTCATACAAGAACCTTTACAATTATATGCATTAACTTGCGCTAGAATTCTATGCCAATGTATTTGGGATACTGCAGGGAAAATAAATATGAACACCAACAACAGATTGTTTGAGGAAAAGGCAGATAATATCATTTCCACAATATTATTAATATATTCATGTTAAAGGAAGAGGGAACAAAGAATCAAATTCAGAACTAAAAAAAGATCCTTAGAAATAAATCAGGCTTGACTAAAAATTTTTGAAAAAATTTTTAAAAAATAATTTCTTTGATGATGAGTTATTTTATTATATCCACTGCAATTTTCAGCAACAAAGGGCAAAACACTTCAAGATTGAAACTTTAAATTACAGCCTTTGATTGTCTAAATATTAGTAAATAGACTTTACAGACTACAGTGGCCCTACCCCCACTATTAGACATTTAACATTCGAATTTTATGAACTGTTACAGATTTGAACAACTTTAATGACAAAAGCCAGCTCCAGATGTGGTTGGTAGCATACATAGTGGATTCAACTTAACCTTTTAATTTTTGCTCTTTAAGTACCTGAAAAATATAATCACTCATTGATTTCTTTAATCCACAACAATGGAGCCAGTCTTCATTTGTAGGGCACTTTTAGGGAAAAAAAAGAATCAAAAAGTTGTTTAAATGCAATATATATAGGGCTGGATTTTCTTTTTCTTTTTATTACTTGGTTGTTTTGGCTTCTATAATCGGAAGATCCAGGGATAAGCTGGAAGTCAGAAATGACATTCTTTGAGTACTCATGACATCATCATTCAGCAGGTCCTGCCTAGAGTCAAGCCTGTCTGCAGATTGATTTCTCTCACAGTGGAATAATTTGACTATAGAGATTTAGACTTGACATTTATCCATCCTCTTGTCAAGACTTAGACACAGATTGGCTTCATTGTCACAATTCACCAGAAAATTCAATTGTCCTAATTGAGTCAGATGTCCTTTCTTAAATCAATACAAAGTATATGGTTGACAGTGAGCAAATACCAAGAACAAAACAAAGTTAATTTAAGGGAGTTTTAAAGTCCAAGAGTTAAGCGATAGTACATTGATTAGCTTGGTGAAGAGCTTTTTATAGGAGTAGAATTAATTAGCTTAAAAACCTTCTGGGATCAAACTGTATATTAAAGAGATATTTAAAATACAGAAAAGAACAAAAGTGATAAACTGGGAGGGGGAAGGTGGAGGTGTGTGGATGTGTAATCACCCCTACCCACTTCAATAATTTCATACATGCATCTGTGATGCCCTCAAAAATAGCGGCTCTGCCAACCACCTACTTTAAGCCCTATGCTAATGTCTTTACAAAATTTTTTTCATATCACACAACAACTGTGTTTAGATTAAATACCCTAATCCTTATTTAGTAGCTAAGAAAACGAATTTTCAGAGTAATTAAGATATTTTCCAGCCAGGAGTAGTGGCAAATCCCTGTAACCCCAGCACTTTGGGAAGTTGAGGCATGAAGATTGCAAGTTTGACCCCAGCCTGGACAATTTAGGGAGACTTTGTCTCAAAATACAACATAAAATGTGCTGGGGACATAGCTTTGTAAAAACAAAGAATAAAATTCTTCCTAGATCATTGGTAGGAAATGAGAGAGACATAAATTTATGCCTTTTAATTTCAAAGTTTATGTTCATGACCACTACATCATTATTATATCCCATTTTTTGGTTTACAGGTCAGTTTCTCATCACTGGAAATAGCCCAATGGCAGAAAAGAAAGGACATTTTTAGCTTCTTTTACTTCTCATCCTCAGTGCCTAAAATAGAGCCTGACTTATAGAAAATGTTTAATTAACATTTAAACATTGTTAGAGTGTCTTCCTTGGTCTAGAAAATGACATTTATTATTTAATTTAGGCCAATACTGGAATTGGTTGCTGAATAAGGGGGCCTATATAGAATTTTCCATGGGAAACATAAAATAAATACATTGTCCACTACAATCAGTGGGTAAAATTCTAATTTTGAAATCTCATATTACTTTTTATTGGGCATCTAACTTAAATATGATTTTCTATGCATCTCTTCCCTAGTTTGTAAAATAACAGGGTTTATAGTATGAATCTCATTGTCTTATTGTGATTCTGATCATTACAAGAGATAACACATAAAAGTCAGCGATGTCATCTGCTAAAGTACTCTTTGAATATAAAATATTATTATTATTATTGTTAACATCTCTTCATCATCATTATCGTCATTAAGTCAAAGTGGCATATATTTTTATATATATATATATATATATATATATATGTAGCCTGAAGATGCTGTTTTTATAATTTATTAAAGTGAAAGATAGTACTTCATATAATCAAATAAATAATTTGTATCTATTGGATAAATGTGGCCAAGAAGACTATTTGGGCTTGTCTTAAATCATTTACTTCCCAGGGACTGTTTTCATCAGAGGTCATTTAAAATTCTATTTAATGAGAACTTTGCCAGCAGCAACACAAAGGCGTTAAAGGATATCTTTGGTATCCAAACAGAATATTTTAATCCAACTTAGTAGACCCACGTAGCTGAAACAATGTACCTAATTTTTCAATTTCTAGAAAGGTATAATTTAAGAATACTCTAAAATAAATTTTGCTTCTGAAGATATGTTTATTTCCTCTTTGTAACATTGATTTTTAAGTTTACTTTGAGAAACCTATTCTTTTTTTTTTTTAAGATTTTTTTTTTTTGGTACCAGGGATCGAACTCAGGTCCTTGAGCTTGCGCAGCAGGCAGCTAAACCACCGAGCTAAATCCCCAGCCTGAGAAACCTATTCTTAACTACTTTTCATCCACTGAAATTTTAGTGTTCGCATCTTACACACTATTTGTGCTATTTGACACATAGAATTTGACAATACTAGTGTGGACAAGCTTTATTTTTTTCAAAGTTTTAAAAAAAGTATTTGATAATTACATATTTTTACGGTGACATCTTCCAGCCCTAAAAACTTATAAAATAATTAATTAATGTCTGTATACATATGGAATACTTAAGAATGCTAAAATACCTTCTTTATCAGACATAGTTATCACAAATAATTCTATCTTAAAAAGGAAAAATATAAATTACAGAGCATCGGGTTATTTATTTAAGTAAATGACAGACCTTAGATGTGAATTCATTCCGGTCTTCATGTTTCCAATCTGGGTTCTGCTCCCTGAGTATAAATTCTCATAGTTTATTGAAAGATTTATGAAAGTAAGCAGTTTATTTTGACTTCTTCATACTTTTCATATGGTTCAATATATTTATCATAATATAAATGTTAAATATGAAAAATGTATTTAATTGACAAGGAAGCACAGGGGCATAGATGGGGGTCCTTTCGACAGATTGAAGAAATAACCATAAAATACTCACATTAACTTCTTGGTTTAAAATTATCTAATGGAAAATATCATACCTAGTAGATATCTTGATCCTGGTTTATTTATTACAATGGTAATCAGGAAGGTAAGTGTGGCATGAGGTGGTGTAAAAGGTAGTGTAAGGCGCTTTTTCCATGCTAAGGATTGAAGAACCTGGAAGCAGCAAAAATCTGCAGTAGAGCAGATCTCAAATGAAAGGAAGGCAGTTTCACAAGGAGGGAATCAGACAGATAAAGAATTTGGCTTTACCCTCCTTTTCTTTTGATAATCTGAAGGATCTATTCATACATAGCACAGATCAGCCTACTGGGATGGAAAAAAGTTTGAAGAGCAAATTTGGAGATACAGAAAAGATATTCAGCACACATTTTTCTGTATAGTTTGAGAAACACTGAGATCATATATGTATTTGTGCCTGGTAGACGATGTACTGAAATGAATAAAACTATCTACTATTGCATATCATTTGAAAGCTTTATAAATATTAATTTATTGAACCAGAGTGCCATTCTTTTATTTAAAGAAATGTAGGTATGGATTTTGAGCAACTAAGGAAGTTCCATTACATTTTTTTTTCCAGGAAATTATGAGGGTTCAAAATGGCTAAACTATTTTTAATTACTGCCTGGAATAGCCTTATAATTAAATTTATCACACAAACAGGTTTTGGGCTGTAAATGTCTTCAGCTCTTTGTCTTCAAGTCCTCCTCACCTACTTTAACAGCCCTTCAACTCTGCTAAAAGAAACAATCACATTCCCCCAAAACTCAGATAAATAAAGAAATTAAATGAAATGACTCTGAATTTTACACTTAGAAGAAACTGAAGTCTATTACTTCTTCATTTCATATTTATATATGATGAAGGGGAAGTTCACAATGGTGAAGTAACTAACAAACAGATCTTTTCTCCATACCTTTATCTGGCTGTGTCCATTGAAGAGCACTCATTTTTCAGGTAAATTCAGCTTATTTTTATACACGAGACAGTGAATAATGAATTTGTTTAGCGTTTTTATTTCCTAAACATTCGTTATATTAAGTTATAGTATGAGTGTTATATAATTTCTGTGACCTCCCAGAACTGGTTTAGCTTATTAGAGAGTGTACATAGGAATGTATTTAGTCCTATGGTCCTATCACATGCTTTCTAACACTGTGTCTTCACATCGAAGAGTTGCCATCTATGAAGATGAACATGCAGATCTTGCTTGAGAGTTTGAATAATACATATTTATTTAATCATTTATCAAACATTTATCCATCCCTTTGTCTATTTATTTAATAAACACTTTTTTCAACTCTCATTGAATTAGTAAGGATATAATAATGAATAGGATACAATGCCTGGCTTCAGTTTATTTAAAGGAGTAGATACAGAAAAAAAGATTGATTAAACCACAGAGGTATGTTTGATCTTCAGTTTAAACATTGATTATCATGAAAACATTTGGTATTTTCCTGTTGTGTCCTACATCATTCAAATTTAAAATCTCAATTAATATTTTCTCATTTCTGACAGATAGATAATATTTTTATTCCCATCCTATAGATAATACAAGGGAAACCCAAATAAATTATATAATTATCGCAAGGTGAAAATACATCATTATATACTGATGAAATCATGGCTTGAAAATATGGCATCTGACTATAAAATCCAAGTTTCATATTATCTCCATGTAGCTAAAATACTACATGTATGGTATTTGGGCATCCACAAAGTTCATTAATATACATATTTATTTTCATGTTCCAGTTATCTTTTGCTAAATTCTCTATCCCTCAGAGATTGAAATCTTATTTCATGTATGTAGGACTTAATCACAGGATCTAGCACAGTGATTGGAAGTAGTTGCATTAGAAATGAATTTAGGAATAGATGATCACTGATCTTTATAAAATTATACTTAAAGAAAATGTAATAATAATATTGAATGTAAGGAATTAGAGAAAACACTAAGTGAAGATGTGAGAGAAAAATGTAAATTTTGTAGTAATGCAGGAAGATCTCCACACTCAAAGAATAATCCTATCTATTGTTAAATCAAATAGGTTGTCTAATTTAACTGGCACAGATTTTTCTTTCTCTTTTCCTCCTCCAGAAAGCCGTTGAATTTTAAAAATATTCAAAATTCCTAAATGAAACAATTTTAATCATCTATCTGTAAGTTGGTAGCACTATAGGAAATTGACAGCCTGGCATCAGAGTTAAACACCCTTTTAATTCTTTTTTGCTCATAATTTGTATCATTAGCGTATCTTAATCTGTCAAAGTAATCAAAGCCATCAGTAGGGGTGAAAAGATGACTTGTACCTACAAGTATCATGTATTTATGAAAATGATTAAACTGTTTACTGGAAGAAAGTTTATTTGCAATGTGCACAGTCCCTGACCATGTATATATTAGCATCTTTCCATCATGGAAAAAGCCTTCTCTACAACTAAGAAAGCTAGAGCTAGCATCAGGAAGTGTTGAGTCAGCTCTGAGTAGTGCACATTTCATGCACTACGAGCCCATGAATATGTGTCCGCTGTACGGCATACACATGTGAATAAGACAAAGGTGGCCAGAAGAACATTTATTTCATTGTTCACCAGTTATGATAGCATGAGACATTGCGGCCACCTCACCTAAAATGAAAAATCAAATTTTACTCTGAGTGCACACATGTGGTGCCCATTATCTGTTGTCATGAAATGTTTGTCCTTCCCTTAATAAGTGCCTTTCTCGATCTACTACCTTCCACTAGAGGCTGGGGAATAGGCTACCTCTCCAGCAACAGGTGAAGGATTATAAACACCCAGTTGGCTAATGGCTAACCCTCCTCTGCATTTCAAGGCATGTGTTCCACTGTGACAAATCTTGATACTTCTCACTTATTTGGTCAGAGCCTGTCATTAGAATTTTAAAAGTAGTTCAGAGAATCTAACATTTACTTTTTGGGTTTCTATTGAACTCTTTTTCTTCTTTCCCTAGTTCACTGCCTGACTTCCAGGAAAAGAAAATGAAGTGTACGTATGAAAATATACAGCCATGTATATAGATGAGAAATATAAACTTACCCATTTAGAATTCCCATGAAGCAAGAGCACAATTTAATAGAATGCAGTGTTTTATTTTTAGTTTTGAGAAAGTATTCATTAAGGGTAAAACAGGAAAGACGATCAAAGCACATGAAAGAGAAACAATATTCTTTGTACTTCCCTTGTTGTCTTGACTGAAATTTAGTCCTCTTCACCTTTTGCCCCACTGGATTCACTAACCTCCAATTTTCTTCTCCCTATTGTGCTAAACTCAAAAATGTGTCTAGAAACCAAAGAATAAGACTGTCTGTGACTTTTGTATGTTTGGAATAGGGAATTACTATTACTAAGTTTTCTCAGAGACTTTAGAATTATCCTTTTCCCCTCGTGGCAAAGAAGTCTTTCTTTTTTCTTGCCCACCTTGCTTTTTGCTGTCAGTTTTGAGCTACCTGAGACAGGCTCTGTGAAAACACTGGGTGGCAGTCCTTCTCCCTCCCAGCTACCAACACCAGACTGCAGGTCATCATAAGCGTTAGCTATGTAGCAGCACATTATTTCCCTGTGTTTGCTTGCTACATCGAAACTCTAAATTCTGCTGAAATAGAGCAGCTAGTGGAAACGGCACTGCAGAGGAGCCAAAAGAACACGTTTTTCTAAAAGCTCGTGTCACAAAGCAAAACCCTGAGATTTCCCAGGTCAGCTAAAACATGAAAACTGGAAGTAAAACATGTTCTGTATGGTGGTCAGATCACTGGGATTAAATCATAAACTGCCCATTTTTGTTTTTAGTACTCTCTCCATGATTTTCTGAGTACAGATTTGTACTTTGTGATCTCGAATGTTTTGTTCCCCTTTCACATCAAGTTCCAAGCACTACTATCATTTACATGAGTTTCCTGTAATCAAAGCATCTGTAAACCAAGCATCTGGAGTTTTCTGCCATACTCTTGTTATTTCTTTTTTCTCTCTAAGTGGCCCTCCCCAGTTCAAGGCATGCATTTATGTTGCAGAGCTCCAGAGTGTACACATTGCAGATTGCCTGTGGCAACTCGGCAGGGTGCCAGCACATGGCTCATGAGTCAGCTTCTTTCTAAACTCCTGCTCTCTACTAGGTGAAAAATAAAGATTTTTTTCAATTAATTTTAATGATTAAAGGAGTGACAATGCAAAAATTCAGAATGTAATTGAATAGGTGATGTGTGGCAGTGTAAATGTAAGCAAAACAAATTTTCATTTAATATATCATATATATTCAATTAAAATAACTGAGTCCATTGAAAGATGTTTTCTTAGTAAAGAAACAGGTAGTTTTAGCTCTGAATTGTAGACTTTTATACCTCAATGAAAAATATCTATGTCTACACTTCATCTTTTTTCATTGTTGATGCTGTATCATTAATATTCAAAAACTATAAATAAGTACATAAATTTAAAAATTTAAAAAGGCAAAAGCACATTTTCTTAGCCAAATAAATGTATAACAGGGTCCAATGATCCTTAAAATATTTTATTTATCATTACCAGTTCACAATGAATTATTTAAAGTTTCTTCATGATAAGTAGTATAAAATTAAATTAAACAACTGAATTAGTGAGTTAGGGTGTAGTGTCCAAAATCATGGTTAAAAGAAAAGAAGTTAAAGAATTTGTTATTCAATTTAATTTTCAAAGAAATAAGACTTAAAGAGTTCTTTCTTTTAGCAAATACTTTCTGAGTATCTTCTGTGTGCTAGATTTTGTTGTAAACTATAAATATTAAGCAATGAACAAAGCAGATGAAGTTTTGCCCATGGGGCATACATTCCACAACAATGATCAACTTGTCTCTTAATTCCACGTTTAACAGTGAGGTGACCCTTTCTTATACTACATTTAGGTCCTAAATTACCTAGTCATTGAAAGTACATAATGTTTTGTTTCAAAAACAATTATTAATGCCTTTGATAGGAGGACAATATAACTGCCTGCAAAGTAATCAGTTAATTTTGTAAATGTATACTTAATTCGAAAGAAAAAAGTCTTAATTATAAAATAAATTATAATGTATATCATTTTGATACCACATTATTAGAGATATTAAATATTTTGCTTCCTCTTCTCCCTATAATTTAAGTTCAACATTTGTGATAATATAACATTTTACTTTTACCAGAAATTCAACATTGAAGTTTTTATATAAAAAGTGGAAAATCTTGCCCATGTGACTCATGCATTGTGCCTGTGACTTTAATGCCTTTAACAAGACAGCCTAATGGGCCATTATTGTTTTTAACAGGCCACCTTAAAATAACCTTTCAGCAAATTTTCTGACATATTTTATCTAAGTCTCCATTTATTTCATTTATATTGACCCTGGTTTCTTTTAAATAGCTGGTTTTTGAAAAACATTGGAGTAAGCACAGGATTTCTGCAAAGGCTTTTGGATTCTTCCAGTAATTCTGCACTGATGCTGCTTAGTTTTATGGGTAGCAATCTGCTCTTCTTGTGGAATCTGTCAAGATCAGAAAAATGCACATTAATCATTTACTATAGGAACACATAGTGCTCCAAATGTCCCCTATTTCCAGATGACAATTGAGCACTTGTCAGGAATTATCCACATCCTGACAAGTGGGGAATTGGCAATGCAGTGTTAACACCTCCTCTACCAGATGAGGTTTGTAGACACTGTAGGATAGAACTCCAGGGGCTCCTGTGTGAATACAGCCTGCCATGTAAAAGTTCTTTATTAAGGTCGTGATCCCCGGTATCAAAATAAAAGTTCTTTATTAATTGTCCTAATACCAGGATTGTTTCTCTTCCAGACTAAAGCTAAACAATGACCCACAATAGCTACAATAACAATGACCCACAATAGCATTGCAGCTTTCCAAAAGCATATGGATCAGGAGCAATGCCATCTACAAAAGATTTTCAGATAAAAGTCAGTCTTAGTAATCAAGAAAGCCAGGAAAATTATGGTTCTAAACAGGACAAGTAAGCCAGTTGTTGTGGTACATACCCGTAATCTCAGCAGTGGGGAAGCTGAAGCAGGAGGATCAGCACAAGTTTGATGCCAGTCTGGGTTAAATAGTAAGTGTTCAAGACTAGCCTGAAATGCACAGCATGACTGACTTTGCTTCAAACAAAGAAAAAAGCCCACAAAAAATAAAAACAAACAAACAAACAACAAAAAATCCAAAAACCAGGACAAGTGATGTTGTGGGAATTTAGGGAAGAAATTTAGATGGTTTCTCTCTCAAAGGTATAAAAACACCTCGTGACTGTTTGACATTGTGTGAAGCTATTCAGTCTCAGGAAGTCATTAAATAGAAGACTTTTGGAATAATTTTCACCAACTGAATGTTTTAACATTGCTGTTACCTTAGAGATCTTAATGTCTCCTCTAGGAATCTGGGCGAGGTTTATAGCCTTTTAATCCTGCTTTCTTTCCATAGGATGCAGGACTGTTGATCAGAGAACAGATTTTTCATATTGCTTTGAAAATGCAAAACTATATTTTTTTAGTTTAGAAATCTATTTAGAAGGAAATTATTAATTTTCTAAATTATAAAGTAACTGATTCATTTTTTCTTAACAAACCAGAAAAATACCCAAGAAAAATATGCATGTTATTTCTTACTTAATCTTAGATCATTCTGTCTCTCAAAATTCATACATTTTTATTGTTTAAATTTGATTTATGTTATTCTTAAAATTACTAGGCTACTTATAATACAATCATATCTACATGTTCAGATATGTTTCAGTTTAAAAGGGGGAAGAAAAAGAAAAGACTAAAAACATTCATTTAAACCTGTTAAATTTCATCCACATATATATTTTTTTAAATTCAGAATCAAGAGTTTAGGGCTGGAAAGTAAAAACTTAACCATTGTAAAAGATAAATTACAATACTAAGTAGTGATTAAATGTCAAAATAAGATATTTAATAAAAATATACGAAACATGAAAATTTTTGTTAAGTGAATTCAAAATTATAATACGCACATAGCAATTTTTGAGAGATAAAGTAAAAAACGCATTAAGAATTATATAATATTTTTTATAAAGCAGATCAACAAAGTAATTTAAATGTTACTTCCAATGTATATACACAAGAACAGCACAAACATTTTTGAATCAATTAACATATGAATGAATGTATGAATGGGCAAATAAATAATAAAGGGATAGTTTAGGAAAAGGTGGCTAGATTTCGTGATGAATCAGATCTAGGACTTGAATGGAATACATTTGAAAAGAAGAGTCAAAAGGTAAGGTGCTATATTGATATCCAACATGTGAGACCAAGGTGAGAATAAGGGAGGTAGATTTCTGGGTTTTTACAAACTTTCTGTACAATAGCACAATATGATTTTTGTATCCCATTCAATTATCTTTTGTTTTTGCATCAATCTGAAAATCTAAACTTCTATTGTCTAACTCTGTATGTATCTATGATCTATCTACCTGCTTGCGTATATATGTTTGTATGAATGAATGTGGGTATTCATTGATTCATCCATCCATCCATCCATCCATCCATTCAGCCATCCATTGGTTCTAGTTAAGTATCCCTTTCTCCCTAAGTACAAATTTCTATTTCTTGTTCCAGCAGTGCTATTTATTTGCTGCCACTGTGATCACCTATTTCAAGCATTATACCTGTCAGGGTCCACTTGAAACAATCCTTAAACTTTCAGGCTGAACATGGTATCTTCTCACAACTTTTATACACTTTGACCATAGATGGTAGAGAATCCTACCATCTCCATGTCGATTGGCATTAACTGAACTATACTTCCTGAGTCTTAGGTGTTTCAGTATTAAATTGGGGCCCTTAGGTGCTAATTCACAGAGTTGTGTAGATTCTGTATGTGGAATGCCCAGAATAGGGCCCAATTTGGATAGGGGGAGGCAAATAGAACTCCTGCTCTTACCCTGAATCAGACACTAATTTCTCTCCTCTAGGCCAATTGTTTGTATGGTGGTTCTCCAACTGAATTGAGTAGTTCTAAAGGGTGATTATTTCTGAATATTTTTGTTCTTTGTAGTGTGATGTAGTTCAAATACAGTCTGTTGTCTCTGTGAGCACAAATTCTCCACAATGGAGACTCTGAAGCAAGTTTTAAATATCCTCTTAGGAAACACATAAATTGAGGTATTTTTTCAGAATACATACAGGTTTCTTTTTCCAAATGTCTTCATCACTTCTAAAATAACAGAAAAACCTTTGTTAATGTGGTAGGTAACACACAGTAATTATCTGAGCAAAGTGCACATTAGGAGTTTTCTTGATCACCCTACTCTTCCTGTCAAGGCTAGTGATGAGAATGAAGAAGAGGTGGGAACAAGGCTCATAAAGTATGTTAGAACTCACCGAAGGAGACTGTTCACTCAACAAGTAGGAAAATAGCTTCCTTTTTAAGAAATGTGATTCCTTGAAGAGATTTACTTATAGATAAAATGAATGTGTTAGTTTTGCTAATTGGCGAAAATGCCTTCTTAAACAAAACAAGAGTGTTTGGGGAGATGGTTGTAGAGACTTTTTTCTTTTTTTGGTATATTCAAGGCTGACATGCAAGTAAGGACTAAACCAACAACAGCATCCCTGAAAGAATGGGATTTTCTGTTGATTTTTCCTATTAGTTCCATAATAGTTGCTTCCAATCCAAAGCAGAAAACTATGATATTTTAAATTTAGTTTCTAAAATTGAGAGTCATTATAATGCTATAATTACCCTTAAACTAAACTGACAAACAAAATTCAAAACCGTTACTCTTTTTAGGCATTTACCTGGCTAAAATGAACTGAGTAACAGTTTTAGAAAACAAAGCAAGCATTGCTGGTGTGTGACTGTATTAATTAAAAAAAATTCTTTTTTTCAAATCAGTTTAGAAATTTACAAACTAAACTGGAAAATAACTGCAAGTCCTGCTTCCACATTTAATCATGTGGCAGCTGCTGGGCCCTCAGATAGTGGATTATAAATGAACAATGCAACTTTATTAGTAATTGTCGCATCTCACTTCACAAAACAAGCTAAAAATAATAGCAACGTGTAAATTCCATTGCCATGAGGCCCTCACTGCTGAGGCACTTATTTTGCATCATATCCTCACCCAAAAAAAGAAAAAAGAAAGAAAAAAATCAATAGAATTGTCACTGAGTCATCAACACTTCTTAACTCTGTTCCCTCTAACAGATGCAGCACCTGCTGTTGTTTCTGCTTTTGCACTCTCACTTGCCTCAGGAGTGATGGTATTTACTGGCGATTGTAGGGAATCAGAGCAGGATCTGACTCAGTGTCACACAGGCCAATATATCATGCACCCTGTAGGTATGGAGAAACTGCCAAAGAAATGTTCTTAATTCACAACGGACAGATTATGAAACTGAAACATGAGCTTGAGGACAGAAGCTGTGTAGGAGGAGGAGAGAGAAGAATTGAAGAGTAGATGGAGGAAGAAAGTGGCAGATGTAATTTTCTTTTTTTCTGGTTCATGCTTCTGAGATTTTGATAAACCACTAACGATCAGAATATTGTAGTCATCTTTTTAATATAGACAGTGGTAAAAGGTCCATATCTGGCTATGAAGTAAAAAGATTCTATACTGAATACTGGAATAAGAAAGGTGTTATTTTTCCAGTTTTTTTCTCTTTCATACTTTTTTTTGTTTCCCTCCCTTCTTTCTTCGCTTTTTCTTTCTGCCCCTTTTTTCATCCTCCCACATTCTCTACACCCCTATCTTTAAAAGGCACGGTCCCTGAAACAATGTGGAGTAAACTTTTTCAAAAGAAAAAGTGTTTTCTTACTGTATGTAAACACACTAATAGAGTAACATTTTCTATGCCAATTTTAAATCTTTCAATCTTGAGGTTTTATTTTGGCAGAAATTTATTTTTTAGTCTTTACCTAATTGAAATTGTTTAAATTTTCAAAATTTGAAGCAACATATCTACTTATAATTGTTCATATCTTAATATTTGAATTTTTTAATCACACTTTTAAGTAGGAAAAAATGAAAATAATAACTATATGAACTCTTTCTTGTAATAATTACAATGACTTGTGCACAGCTGCAAATAGCACAGATTTAACCTTTTCTGACAAAGGGGAGGAAAGGTTGACTCACTGTGTTTTACTCAAACAAATTCTTATTACAACTTGTAAAATAACAGCAAAAGCTGTAAAAGACTGGCAAGAATTGTTTTGTGTTTCTTGGGTCTGGATTACATAAATGTAAATTATGAAATGATGTGATGCATAAAATATTTAGCAAATTATCTTGATTTAAAAAGAAATCACTTACAGTAGTGCTATTTTCAAAGAATTATCCAGTCTTCAATGTATTAAAGATGTGAAAATGACTTTATATGTTAGAAAATTGGCCTTTAACGAGAGAAAAATGTTAGACAATTCTAAGTGCAGAGCTATTAACAGACTGCTTTCTGATCCCTGACACAGGATGTCATCCTCAAACAGTGCCTGGCTGCTCAGCATCCTGTGGGAACCATGGGCTTCCAAGATTCTTTACAAATAACAATCAGTTCAGACTGAGGAGACACAAGGAGAGCCAGTTAAATCTTTCACATCATTATCAGCCTCATTGTTTTGCAAATCAGTAGCATAAAGTAGAACACGTGCATGAATCCTCTTACAGGTTTCTGAATGCTAGGGATTTCGAATCTGTGAATCCTGGTGATTAGCAGTAAATGAATAAGCTGTGTGATAAATCATTACCTTTACCAGCTAAGTGGCTAGTTTAAATTAAAGATTACTGGCTGTCGTTTGAATTCATCAAGATTTGTCCATCCAGAATGATCAGCCTTTCTCCTGTTTGTGTGTCAGTCCATCATTATTGAAGTCTGCCACATCTCATCACTAGCTCACTTGAATCATTCAAAGCAGCATTTTTTAAAGTATCCTATTTATAGTAGAGATATATACAATGATCCAAAACAATGTCTGCTTTAACATGCTAACCCTCTGCTGGCAAGAAATGCTTCTCAGGAGACTAATTTTTGAAATGATGAAGTTCCAAAGCTGAGTGCCACAACAATGGGATAGAAGAGTGATTTATCTGTATTTTAGCTGGCTGTTTTTTTCCCCCTTTGTAATTTGCTTTTACAAATGTAATTATTCATTTTCTTCAGGAGGTGACTAAGTTGATCATATTTCATTTATAGGTATTTAATATTCATTTTCTTGTAATGATTTTTCAGTTTTATTTTCCACAAGTCAAAATTCTAAGTTGTTTATTGGTATCCTGAGTTATTGCTCTAATAATGAGAAGCTCTAATTATAGAGTGCAGCAAACTAGGCAGCAGACTTTGCATTCCACATATTACTACTAATATCAAGGCAAACGAAGAGCACTGGTAGCTTAGAAAATGAATTGCGTACTTTTTAGTGTTTGGATACAGACTGCTGTCTTTCTTACTTTTGAGGTGTCACAGCAATGTCTGGAATGAAAATTGCTTATCCTTGCTTTTAGCCCTCTATTCAAACCAAGCTTCTCAGTTGAAGGGGAGAATTCACCTGGAGTTTACTGCCCTGTGCTTTCTGAAACTACACAATAGCATTATAGAAGACTGAGCTGGCACTGACCCCTCCTTCAATTAGTCATGTGGGCAGGTCAGTGCCACTCCACTCCCAAAGGCATATTTTTGTTTTGCATAACCAAGCAATATTAGGTACATGGAGCAAACGAGGAAAGAAATAATTTTCCCCTCCCACTTCCCATCTGTTGTGGAACATACAGGTTTTCCTCCACAGGTTTAGAACAACCTCATGTCCTTGGAGCAGAGTCTCAAACTGCATTGTAATCACAGCGTGAACCTTCCTCCCACTCCTCATCCCACAGACCTATTTTCAGGCCGCATTCTGAAAATAGCCTTCACCATGATGCTGCTAGAACATAAACTACCTTCTTAAAAAAACACAGCATGAAACTGACTAATTCTGGTGAACTGATTGGCTAAAGAGCTCCTCATAGGAGGGAGTGATTACAAGTCTTAACCTGTATCTCTAGGACAGAATTCCTTCACTTTTCTTTCAAAGATAGCACAAAAACTATGCTTTATGAAGGTAGAGATTAGTTTTGCTAACTAGTTTTTAATACATTTAATGTTTTCACTAAATTATTACTGATTTTTGCCCATGAGAATTAAATGCAATTTCAGTAACATTTATTAATGTATTGCCTATCAATGAACTCTGATCAGAAAATGTACATGAAGGACAGAAATGAATTAAGAGCTAAAGACATGGCTAAAAAAGAACATTAAAGAAATACTTGATTCAGTATAAAGCTGAATTTAAACTCAGGCAATCTTCCTCTCTCCTATTCTTCGAAATAGCAGTGTACACATAGTGTGACATGTATGACTATTCAGATTGGGTCCACTGATTACAGAGTTATAGATCCAAAGCCTACTTCTATTAGTCACCGATAATCTGTAGAACATTTCTGGAATTAGTTTAAGATAATTATGCATATTATTATGAACTCAACTTTCACTTAACTCTGTGTTTTAGTTAAAAACATACATTTTTTAATCAATTATATGTAAGTTCAGAAAAATAAACAGGATAAATATTATCTTTATGGATTTTGCTATATATTTTATTCTAATACATATATAGCATTACTTAAGAATATACAAAAATGATACTGGTAGAATTAATATGGGCTCATAGTTTCCATTGGTAATAATGGTCAACTCATATTATTAATAATTCTTCTTTTAAATTTAATTAATAACATTTTAGATAGATAAATACCTGACAAGATTCTACATATGGCATTATTTACAATTGTCTTTTTTTTTAATGTAAGGCGTGAAATTAATCCCTATCATGAGGATACCATTTCTGAGAATGAATGCATGGCATCTCCTACTGATTTGTCTGAAGAAAAACTCATGAAAAAAGCACATGATCACATTATTGATTCTTTTCCACAAAGTATTAGCTTATTTAAGTACTCAGGCAAAAATCCAAAAGAAAACAAAAGAAAAACCACTTCACTTTCTATAGATCAAACTGGTAATGGAATTTTATGTTCTGGAGAGAAAATTAGAATAATGATTGTTTTACTTTTTTTTGCAGTACCGGGGATCGAACTCAGGACCTTTAGCTTACGACGCAGGTATGGCACCACTGAGCTAAATCCCCAGTCCTGTTTTACTTTTTAGAAGATTTCTTCTAACTAAAAAAACAAACAAATACAAAAACCCAAACCAAAAATCTCTTGAGAACTAAATAATCTTGTCTTATCTTTCCATAAGTACTTCTTCATAAATAACTCTTCAGAATTAATACCTCTAACTAACTTCATAGCAATTTGGCGCCTCTGTGCACCCTTTGTGCATGAACACAGAGCTAACTGGGTTGCTCTCTCTCTTGCCACTCTGATATCTGGAAAAAAAATATGCTCAGTGGCAGGGGATTTAGCTAAGGGGTTCTACCACCTGCCTTGTAGAAAAAAATGTGCTTAGAAAATAAAGAAATTTTTCTTTTATCTGAAGCTTAAGTGGGATTAATTTGTATCTCAATATCATTTGTCTTTTCAATCTTGATGAAAACTATGGGCTAATCATCAGTAACATGTTAGACACTTAGAAATGCTAGAGGCTTATTTCAGGTTACACTATATAAACTTATGTATCCCAAAGAACTTGTAAAAATAGTGGTATTTGTCAAGTATTGTTTGTAAAGGTTATGAATAATACTAGCCCATCTGCTATATTCCCTTTTCAGCAGAGGAATCATGTAAATTAAGGTTGGTCTGGATGTAATCCATTTAGGATTACTCATGAGAGTCATAAAAATGACCTCTGTCTCTCTTTTAAAATTCCCAACCACTTTTCCATTAGTCATTTTTCTGCTTCTTTCTGTAAAGTCCATTCTAAGATTATTTAACTCTGTTAAATATTTTATGACTATCTGGGAAAATTATCTACCATCAACAGGACCACCAATGTCGATAATGTTAAATGCATTTATAAAGTTCTTGTCTTATGTTTTGATATTTATGGGAGAAAAAATTTAGAGTGTATGAAGATGCATCAGGTATCTAAATAGAAGACAGATAAAACTAATGTGTTCAGTGCTTATCAAGTACTTCTGAAATTGTTTTTAAAAAATGTTAACAGTACCTCTTAGGGGCAGATACATGAATTAATCCTGTTTCACAGTTGAGGTAGGGTAGGCCGAGACAGCAAGGAAAACCCTGTTGAGGTCACAATCCAGGAGGCGATAGCAGTTCTCAAATCTGAGTCTCTTTCATACCAAACGTTTGGTTTTAATCTCTATGAGACCAGTTGTTTGTGCATGGGATGGTAGAATGCAAACCGAGATAATAAGATAGTATATGATGACATTAGATTAATTTTATTTATTAAATAAATCTAGGTACCATACTGCTACTATTGATAAATATGCACATTAAGAATGATTTGTGATAGTTCTTACCCAATAAGCCAATAATTTTCTCTCTAATTTTATGGGGCAAAAAGTGATCAGGTTTTTTTAATTGTCTCCTTATATTTTCTGGTATATGGCAAATAGAAACTCAAATAATACCTTTGAAATAAAAAAATATGATGATGCCCCAAGAGTGAAAATTATCACAGATCATGGAAGAATTAGAACATATGTGATTTGGATGAAATATTCTCATTAATAGACACTGTGCCCTTCTCTTCACTATTACAAGAAATTTTCATGCTGTTCCATTTTCCCTGTATTTCTAAGTTGATATATCCTTTTTCTGTTCCAACACTACCTCCCTTCTTTAACCTATCCATTCTTTGTTTCATCACAGTGTAAATATTTAAAACAAAAGGACAGGCTGGGGATTTAGCTCAGTGGTGCCACCACCTGCCTCGCAAACAGAAGGTCCCAAGTTCGATTCCCTGTGCAAAAAAAAGAAAAGAAAAAAAAAAAAAGAAGAAGAAGTAAAACCAAGGAAGAAATATTAGAGTTCATGAAATTTTGGCTTTCAGATTGTAGTACCCCTTCCTTGTATGACTTCTTTTTTGCCACTAAGGATCCCTCTTAATCTCCCTTTCTAGATAAAATATGGTATAAATGATAAAGCAAAAATTAAGGGTTCACACATATTGTAGTTTAAATTTTACTTCAGCCATTTACTAGGTTTGAATATTTGAATAAGTATTTCCTGTGGTGTTAGTAAACCTTTATATTGGTGCTTATAATTTTTTGTGTTTTTAAAGATTTGGAAATAATTTACATATTTATTTTAATTTAAAAATATATTTAGGGTCCCCTGTGGGTCAAGTGCTTCTGTAGTTTCTTCAAATATATTATGAAAAACATAGAGTTATCTCATTTCAAGTGGTATTCATATTTTAAAAAGGAGAGAAAGAAAGTGAATAGCTGACATAAGCAACAAATAAATTATTGCTAGAAAATGATTTGGGAAAAAAGTGGAGAGTAATAAAGGATTTGAGATTCCAGTTGTGGGACAGTGCTGCACTGTAACATGCATGCAATGATTGGTTAGTGTCATTGAGGCAGTGACAGAATTGAAAACAGTTATATGGAATCCACAGAGGTAAAGGTAGAAAAGTGTGCAGAATCTCCAGAAGTGCTTTTTTTTAGAGGAACAAGCAGTATGGTATGGAAGAGAGCAATAGAGAACCTAGATATTTAGGGAGGGGTACAAATTATTTAGCATCTTGACTGCACAGAAACACTCAATAAGCACGTCTGTCATTGTGTGTAAATAAAAAGAAAAAATAAAGATATCATTGCAAATATTTATTTAATACCTAATGTATGTCAAACATTATATTGGTCACTATAAAAAATAACTGTCTCATGTATTCCCCATGAAATCCCTATGTGGAAAATACTCTATATATGCACTATCCAGATAAGAATGCGGGGGCTCTAATGAGCTAAGTAATTTGGCCAGGATCACATTCTTATTATATGGCAGAGGTATTAACCATACATTAGCATGACATGCTTTTATTAAATGCTTATATAGACTTGTTCCCATCAAACCCAGCAGGATTTAATCTGGCTTCCAGGTTGGTATCTTTCCTTTACTTCTCAGTCTTCTTGGAACTCTTCATTATATTCTTCCATAAAAGCCATTCAGTATATGGATTGTAAAAAAATAAATTAATATTTCACCATTTCCTTTCTGTATTACTCTTTTTTACTTGGAATTAAACCTAATTGTCTTCTACTTATAATTAGCTCATTCGGAAAGAATTTTTATTTTAAACATGACCAAGCAATAATTTTGTGATTTCATTTTCTAAATCATGTGTTTTAGGCATCTGTTTTTATTGGTGTTTATTACCTCTTTCACTATTCTTCTTTGCATTACCTTTTATTCCCACAGTCATATTTTGGATCCTTTTTTCTTTAAAATATTTCAATGCAATTATTTTTACTGCAAAATATTATTAATCTTTTTGTTTTAAGTTTTAATTAATATGTGAATATGTAGTCAGATTTTAATGTTAGAAAATATGAAAAATAGAATAAAGTTATAATTTCATTTAAATGATATAATTAGTATATGTGCTTTCTCTTCAAAAATTATTTCTTCTCCATTTTCATTTTGATATTTTCAGAATTCAACATGAAGGAATGTAGGTTCGAATGTATTTTTTAAATCTACAAAAGGATATGTTGATTAAAACATGTAATTCTAAGGTTAATGTCTATCAGTCAGAATGCCTCTTTGCTTTTTCCATATTACCTTTAACATCATAGTTTACTTTTTGTATTTCTCCATATTTCACTGCTTTTGTTTGAGTTTTTAGATCATAAAAAATAAAGAGGTAATGGATTGTGATAAGAAGTTTCAAGAACCAAAACTGTAAAATAATATCGTTATGTTATATATACAAGTTTCTTTGCATTTGAAAACATTTTGATAGACATAAATTCTCTCCCTTTAATGTGATTCTTTTAGTATGATATGGACAAGCCCAGTACTTTTTTCCTTAAGCAAGACCAATATAAATACCTAGTAAACTGAAGGTGGTACCAGTTTGGCAGACTGAGCATCTGCAATCTTAAACACAGAAGTTTGTCACATTTCTTTGAAAATATGGTATTAATACAAGATCTACAAGCACAAATTAAATTTAACTGCAAAAATCTGATCCCCAAATGATTCACAAATTCATTGGCATGTCCAATGTTGTGGTACCATCCTTAAATTTTTAAGGATTAACTGACAATTACAACATTAGAGGTTTTTTAAAAATATAAAGTATATGATCTAATCTCATTACTTTATAGATGAGGATCATGGAATTCTCAAAAAAAAAAAAAAAGGGAATAGTCAAATATATCTGTGACTTGAAGCTTAAAATAGTTTAAAAACTGGTGTTGTCTGGAAGTATCAACATTCATTGAATTTTATCGTGAATAAAGTGTTGAAGTATTCAATTTAACCATGAAAAATATTCATGGTTGAATATTGACAGAAATAATTTTCAATAAAAAATTTTAAGACTACTTATAATTTTCCATATCAGAACACACAAAAATGTATCTATAACATGGGGATATATTGCAGGTAGTGGTAGTGGGGATTTAAAAAGCCATGGGATTATTAAGATGAATCAATGCAAACAGAAGCTCTCAAAAAGTAACTTAAATGTTCCATCAAATACTTTATCCAAAGGACAGAGATATCTATCATGTTAAAAATGAGAAAGAAATGACATGTTGAATTAGGAAGAAAAAAAATTGAGAAATAACTTTTTTGTGTGACTGTGGCCCTTTAACGCCATTAGAGAATTAAAGATAAAATTGTGTTATGAAGAAATTAAGGCATCCACACACATGAGTAGTAATGAGGCATACCAGCTGAATATCTTTACAAATATTTTTTATGTAGAATCACTCTTCCTGTACCCTATTTTATTTTATGATTTTCCAACATCTTGCACTCAGTAAGAGATGTTCACAAGAGCTTTTTGTTATTCAATGTGTAAAATGGAATTCTGAAAAATATCTCACTTGATTTTTTAAAATGAGCTAACCACATAAAATATAATTAGTAAATTTGAATTAGAAGAGTTTTATTGTTTTTACTCATATCATTCTATGCAGGAAATTGCTGTGGTTCCATATAGTCTTTGTTTCTCTTTGTCTTATTTGCTCTGTTTCGTGTTTCTTAAATGTCAGACACTTCACTTACAGATCTTATTTAATTTCACTTCCAGTGTGATCACATTACAACATATTACTACCTTTCTTTTACAGATTTGGAAATTGATGCTCATAGATTAACTGATTTATTTACTATTTCTAAGTTAATAAGAAGAATTGAAGAACTTTAAACTCCAGAGATTACACTTTTACCCCTATATGAATTATCTAATAAGCACATGTACTTTTTTTCCCCCATTAACTTTATTGGTACATTTTAGATATAATATACATTTACATATGTCATTGGGATCTTGTACCATTACATGAGTATCTTGGTTCTTTTTCTTTTTCTCCTTCCCCAGCCCTCCCTTCACCCCCTCCACACTTCCCTATTTGCAAAGATTTTGTTTCCTTTTTTTCCTTTTCTCATGTTTTTTCCCCTTCTCATATTTTTTCCCTTCTTTCCTTTCCCCTACCTCTCCCCCTTCCCCTGCTCCTTTAGACCTTTACTTCCTATTACACAATATCAATTATACATTTTTAAAATTGAAATATCAAGACCTAGGAGACATTACCACAGATTTTACAGAATTTAAAAGGATATAGAAAACATATTTCAAAAATCTGTTTTGAAATAAATTTGACAACTTCTAAGAAGTACCTTGGAAGACAAATTAATGAAACTAAGTCTGGAGGACATATAAAATTTGAATAGCACCTATTAAAGAAAGTATATTCCTAGCTTGAAAACCTACCTATATGACAACAACAGGCTTGTATGCATTTTAACTGATGAATTATATCAAACATTTAAAGCAGAAAAAAGAAGGAACACTTCTCCCCTCATTTTTGGAAATCAACATTGTGCTAATCCTAAAACTGGATAAAGATAATAGAAGAAAAAAGCATGAACATAGATAGAAATTTGTTTAACAAAGCAAACTATTAGAAGTCAGATCTGGCAGTATGTAGAAAGTGGTTTTGTTATAGGGATGGCAGTGTTGGTTCAGCATTGGAAGATCCACCCCCAAAAGTCATCATTTTAACAGAGGAAAGGAAAAAGGAATATGATCCTGTCACTAGTTGGAGAAAAAGTATTGGACTAAATTCTACAGCTGTTCATGGTAAAAGCTATCAGGAGACTAGAAGTAGAACAGAACCTTCTCAACAGATTAAAGACATGTACTCCATACTTCAGTGAGAAGGCCTTATAAGAATGGAGAAGATACAATGCTTTCTCCTTAAGGTGGGGAACAAGGGCAGATATGCCTACTCTTCATATGTCCATTAAACTTTGAAACCTAGGCCCAAACCAAAATAGTCTGGCAATAAAATGACACAATTAGGATAGGATTGGCAAGATAGAAGCAAAACTTTTATATGTAGATAAAATGATCATCTACAGAGAAAATACTAAGAAATCTCTAGGATCCCCTAAAACTTGTATTTGAATTTAGCAGGATTAGAAACCACAAGGTATATATAAAACTTCAGGTCTATGTATACTTGCTATCAATGAAGAATTGGATATTGAAATTTAAAAGTTATGTAGGAGTACAAAGGACCTAGAAAAGTAAAAAGAAAAAACAAAACAAAACAGTGTTGGAAGATGTTTAGTACCTAATTTTAAGACTTCTTCTAAAGCTACAGTAATCAAGGCAGTGTTGGTGTAAGGAAGGACATATAGATCATTGGAATAAAACAGAGAATCTAGAAATAGAACCACACATACATGGTCCACTGAGTTTTGAAAGATTATTTAACATTAACATTTTATAGAATATAAACTCAATTGAAGAGCCGAGGAAAAGATAGTGTTTTCAGCAAACGGCACTAGAACACCTGGTATCCGTATATAAAAAATTAACCTCAGCCCTCTTTTCCATACATAAAAATAACTTGAAGGGATCTACGAACCTAAATATGAAAGTCTAAAAGTATAAAACTTTAAGAAGAAATTATAAGGGAAAATGTTTATGAATTTAGGGTATGTAAGAATTACTACCTAGGATAGAAAAAACATGATGTATAAAACAAAAAAATTGATAAATGAGATTCCATCAAAATTTAGAACTTTAAATGACATCATTAAAATGAAAAATAGTCCTCAATCAGACCATATTTAGAAGGCATATAATCTATGACCAGAATATAAAAAGAACCCTTACAGCTCATTTATAGACAACCCAATTAAAATGTAGACATAAGAAGATGATAAATAGCTAGTATAGCACAAGGAAAAGTGTGCAACTCTAGAATCAGAAAAATACTAATCAGTACAATAACAAGATTGAATTATACACTCATTAGGGAGATGAAGTTAAAAGTTTTAGAAGCCTTGTCATGACTTTTTCTTTTTGTTGGATTCTCCCCCTTTGTGTTTAATTTGTCACGCCAAATGGATTCATTCTGCTGGGCTGCCTGGGGTTGTGATCCTCATTGTCCTTTCCTAGGATATTGTCTAAAATTTTTTGGAGTGCTGGTTTGGTATTTATGAAGTTCCTGAGGTGGTCTTTATCATGAAAGTATCTTATTTCTCCATCAATTTTGAAAGATAGTTTTGCAGGGTACATCAATCTGGGTTGGAAGCTGTTTTCCTTTAGGGCTTGAAATACATCACTCCAAGCTCTTCTTGCCTTGAGGGTTTGCATTGAGAAGTCTGCTGTGATTCTGATGGGCTTTCCTTTGTATGTGATTTGTTTCTTTTCTCTCCCTGCTGGTAGAATTTTGTTCTTCTGTTGGATTTCTGGAATCCTATTATATGCCTATGTGTAGATTTTTTTGATCAAGGCTAGTTGGAGTCCTATATGCCTCACTTATCTGTATGTCAAGCTTTTTTCCCCTGCTTGGGTAGTTTTCTGCCATCACTTCTGTGAACAGTTTTTTATGTTGTCTGGACTCTCTCCTCTTTCTTCATTGACTCCAATCAGTCTCATGTTATTCTTCTTTGCATCATCTAGCAGCTGGTGGATTGATTTCTTGTGTTCCTTTAAAATTTAAAAGCAATTTTTCTTTTCCTCGTCACTTATTGCAATCTTATCTTCTCTATCTGAAATTCTATCCTCACATTGGTTCATTCTGCTGCACAGACTTTCTATGAAGTTTTTAATCTCCTGGAAATCTGTTTGCATATGTTTTATGGATTCCATTTGTTTCCTATGTTGGGATTCAATCATGTTTCTTAGATCTTCAATTTTTTTTAATCTGTGTCCTCTCTAGATTTATTAATCATGCCTTGCACTATGAGCACAATCTTTGCTGTTATCTGAGTAATTATTTCTGATTTCATTTTTCCCAGATCCTCTTTTGTTGCCAGTTCAGAGAGTCCAGGTTGTTGAGTATCAGATTGTTCCATCTCATTTCCCTTTGGGGTTGCTGTAGGTGATCTGGAAGTCTGTTTTTGAGGCTTGTTTACATATCTTCTCATTTCCATGGGGGGGATTTTTCTGGCACCCGCATGTTTCACCTTCTCTGCCCTAGGAGCATGGAATGGCTGTGGGGGAGCTTCCTTCTGGGTGCTGGGACCAGCCAAGCACATGTATTTTATGAACATATCTTCATAACAAAAGCATTTGTCTGCTGACAATTATTTCTATTTTATTTTAAGCATGTTCTTTCAAAAGAAATAGTTAACCTTTTTATTTCCTAAAACAATATATTGAAGAAGATGAACTTGTATATTTAATTCTATGAACCATATGTAGTAATTTTAGGGTCCATTAAGAGCCTTTTGTTTTACAGAAGCAGAAATGTAGTCAATGTAGGCTGCTGGTCATGTTTCTAAAAGATTGAAAAGGTAGTCCTCCTCACTCTGTTGGTACGTTCTTTTGCTGCATAGAAGCTTTTTAATTTGATGTAATGCCATTTGTTGATTCTTTGTAATATTTCTTGGCCCACTGGGGTTTTGTTCTTAAAGTCTTTACATATACCTATGTCTTCAAGCATTTTGCCTATTCTATCCTCTATCAGATTAAGTGTTTCTGATTTAATATTTCGGTCTTTGATCCATTTTGATGTTAGTTTAGTGGATGGTGAGAAGTATGGGTTTAGGTTACATCTTTACCATGTGGAAAGCCAGTTTCCCCTGGACCATTTGTTAAAGAGGCTGTCTTTCTTTCAACAAGGTTACCTGGTCCCTTTGTCAGAGATAAGGTAACAAAATGTGCCTGGAGTTTTTTCTGCATCTTCTATTCTGTTGCATTGATCCACAAGCCTGTTTTTGTTCTTGTTTTTTTGCCAGTACCATACTGTTTTTATCACTGTAGCTTTGTAGTATGACTTAAAATCAGGGACTGTGATGCCCCTTGCCTTGCTTTTGTTTCCCAGAAATGCTTTTGCTAGTCTAGGTCTCTTGTGTCTTCATATAGATTTTAGTTTTGTTTTATTTCATATTATATGAAACACTTTTATCTTATAGTATATAATTTAATATTTTCAATTTTTAAACTGCTCACTTCTATATAACAATTAATACATATGGAGCATGTACTAAGTTCTAAGAATGGGACAGTGAAACAAAACAACCTCTAAGGATCTTGTGTTTCAGTATTGGATATAGACACATAAATCGTCAAAGACAGTGTAAGTTTTGTGAATGGACATACAAGAAGTCTATGCTGTGAACTTGAGGTATCAGTCAGTCTGGGCCTTGTGCCTGCAAGGCAGGTTCTGAGCTATATTCCTAGAATTTTTTGTTACAGCAATATCAATACAAGTCTGAAAAGTAGCATAAAACAAGCAAACAATGAGTAAAGGAGAGCAACTATACTGGGCAGTGACAATAGAGAAAGACAAAAACCTGATGACTGATGAGAGACGGGAGCAATAGGGAGAAGGGAGACAGACAGTAGGAGGATAACATTGCCCTTTGGTGAATAAAAATAGAGGCATAAAAATCAAATGTGAAGTAAGCATATTTACCTTAGTTTTGAACATGAATATATATATTACACATATTTGATTTAAGAAACACATTGTGGTTGAAGAATGTAGTTCTGTGGTATAGCACTCACCTAGCATGCATCAGGGCCTAGGTTAAATGCTTATCAACACCCAAAAAGAAGTTTCTTAATATTTTTTATATTTCTAACATGAAACACACAGCATAAGAAAAAGTGTCTTAAGACTATAATTGCCACTTGGTTTTCCTCCTTGATTATATGTAAATTATTAGTATATTTTATAATAGTATCTCAGGTTGAATGAAATATGATAAACCATGGATTTTAGTCTCATCTTACAATATTCAAATTCAGCCTAAATCATTCATATCCAAATTCCAACCATTAGATATCATTTGCTTTATCTTTATTGAATTTCAAACTCTCATTACCCTGAGATCAATGCTAAACTCAGACAGTGTGGCAGTTCATAAGCTATGATTAGAATCAGAAAGAGGTGTGCTCTTGTCTTTCTGCTTACAGAAGAGTGAGTTAGACCCATATTATCATTATACAATTCTCCAAGTCAAAATTCCCACTATGTATCTTGGAAACAAAGGAATATTATTACCTGACCTTGTCTGAGTCCCTTGCTGTGTATGTTCTACATATCAAGACAGAGCTAGGACAAGAATCAATGTCTTTGTTACTCTTCCCTGCTCTAATCAGCAGTGTTCTCAGCTTTGGTGACCATGCCTTAAATGAAGACTGCTGGGATTCAGAGCAGATATTCCCTAGATTTCTTTTCCATTAGATCCTTTTGAATTATTTTTAAAATAACTGTACAATATTTGAGTAATTTAAAAAATGACCTCATCTAGCAATTTAGTGAGACCGCATGTTAATACGGAACTCAGGTGTGATAAATTCTGATAAATATATTTCAGACATAAGCTCTCATGAGATTCCCATGAATGTGCTTAGTTGAAGATTAAAGCTGTAGCTAGAATGCTATACTTGAGTTTGTAAGACTCTTCTGGTGGTAATCAAAATAGGTAATGTTTTTTCAGTGAACAGAAGTTTGCTTAATAACTAAGGTAATTTTCTCACAGTTTTAACTTATTTTTTAAAAAGCATTAATTGTGTGTGTGTGTGTGTGTGTGTGTGATGTGTAGTGTATTTTTCTGTATGGGTAAAAATATTGAAAAAATGCACAACTAACATCCCTTTCCAGCAGAACATGGGAAAAGCAGAAACACATGCAACATGCTTTGAGACTACAAGGGCAATAAACTAATTTTTAAGTGAGAGAGCTTTACAGAAGAAAGTGGACCTATGATATTCCTTTTTTTTTTTTTTTGGTACTGGGGATCGAACTCCAGTCCTTGAGCTTGCGTGGCAGGCGGCAAAACCACTGAGCTAAATCCCCAGCCCTGGACCTATGATATTCTTGATAGGTGGAGATCAGTGGGGGGAATGCAGCATGAGATATTAGGTTCAGATACCTTGAAACCTGTGGTCTGTTCAGGTAATAACAATAGCCCCTAGTGACTTGGGAACAAGGTTTGCAAGGCTGATACAGAAAATGAAACTTCAAAGGTAGTTTGTGTAGTTAGGGTTAGACCCCTGAATTATGCTAAAGGGTTTATTTAGCATTTTGAGAGGAATGGGAAAATTATCAAAGGGTTCCAATGAGTGGAGACTCATTAGTGGACACGTGGAAACTTTTGATACTGAATAAGACCACAGAGGTATGCAGTAATAGCAGTCTAAAATGGAGAGCTAAAATAGAGAAAAAAAAGCTAGTCAGTGTTAACCTATGTTTTAGTATATGTGCTGCTGAAGTGAGCACAAGTCAGTGTTAACTTTGTTTCATCTAATGTCATATTGTTTGAAAAACAACAAATTAGTCTTAATAATACTATTTCTGAAAAAATAAGGATTCTAAATGAACGTGCAATGTTTCAAACACCTAAGATTTAATTACACAAGCAAAATCTCTTCCTCTTCCTCCTCTTCCTTGTCCTCTTTTTTATTGGCAGCACTGGTGACTGAAATAAAGTCATTTGCACTGAGCTACATCCTCAGTCACTTTTTGAAGCTGCTAAATTTTCCAGGCTGACCTCCAACTTGTGATCCTCCCATCTCAGCATCCCAGAGAGATTACACCTGTATCTCTCTGGGATTACAGGTGTGTACTGCTTGACTTTGCTCAGAAAATATGTTCTTAAAGTCACAAAGGTATTCCTATGACAGAAGAATCTCCCAGAGTATATTCCACAGATGTCCTGAGTGTGGGAGTAATGGGAATCTGCACTGGGTAATGGGAAGGCTCAATTGGACCTGCATACTTTCTTCCAGGTAACATTCTATTGAAACTATAAATATATATATGTATTTTTATAAGAATTTATTTGAGGGAGAAAATGATAATTATAGTCATTTTCAGGACTCTATGTTAGAAGAGCATATGTGTAAATCTGTGGGAAAGGATAGAAGAGGTGAGGAGGAAAGGAAGATTCTGAATTTTACTTCTCTTTGACTACTTGTTCAATAATCCTTAAATATCCATAAAAGTTAATTTAAAACATCTATTTGTCCTATTGGATCAAAACATTCAGAAACTTATAATTCAGAAAAGTGTTAACTTTTAATAAAATAACACCATTAAGTATGATATGAAACTGATTTTATACTGTTGTGAAATAAATATAGATTTCTGTTAATAAGCACTGGTGGCTATAACAAAAACTAGGCAACTTAAATGATAGAAATGTATTTTCTCAAGTTCTGGAGAATGGAAAATAAAGGTGACTGGCTGGTCAGGTTCTGGGGATGGTTCTCCTGGCTGCATATAACCGCCTTATCCCTATGTGCTCATATGGTCTTGAATCAGAGACAGACAATTATCTGTTACTTTTTTTTTGTAAAGTTATCATCCTATAGAAGTAGGAACTCACCTTTATGACTTCATTAACTATAAATACCTCCTAAAAGCCCTATCTCCAAATGAAGTCAGTTCTTGACGTATGAATTTGGAAGGGAGGACAGTTTTTGGTCTACAGAATTCTGCTTCTGGCCTTCTATAATCCACAATCTTCTCACATATAAACACATTCATTATATTACAGCAATGCCAGAAGTTTCAACGTATTCCATCATTGACTGTAAAGACTAGAAAATAAAGTAAAAACTAAGTTTTATCTGAATCTAAGTGTTATTTAAGCATTAGCTGAATCAGATTGGGTAAGACAAGAGATAGGATTTATTCTAAGCCCCAAATTATTCTTTAGCTGTCAACTTGTGACTCTAGACAAGGTTACAGTATTTGCTTCCAAAATATAAAATAGGACAGTTACAGGATACACAGTCCAATTCCAATTCTTTCAGAAGAAAAGGGTGTCAGGTCCAAGTACATTCATAGCCATGGAGAGAAAATTCCACTTGATTTGAGTCTCAGTAACAATTTTCTCTGGATGGATACTCTGCTCTCCAGGTACTGACACAGCAGCACTGTGCTTATGGCTCTACAGGAGAGCTTGCCTTTGTATCTCTTTATGAAAGCTCCACTCACCCTCTTTGAGAGGGATCTTAAAGTATTTGGTAAACATCTTGCATGCTCCCACTAAAATTCCACAATAATCTTGCTTTAAAAGTAAGCTATATTTAAACACTCAGAAATTAAAATTAGTAGTGAAGGGAAAAAAAGGAGAAAAGCTTATCAAAAGCATCAAGCCAAACTTACACACTTTTAGATGCATCAGATAGGATTAAATGTTCAATACAAAAATTAATTCTCTTCTGAAAATAAAATATAAATTCATATTTTTAATATGTTGACAACATCTACTATAGAGTAAAACATTACCAATTGTTGTTTTCCTTTTGTTCCTTTTCTTCCTGAAAATGTAGGTAAAAGGTCATTACACAGTCCAGCAAACAAAACATTTACATTTGGAAAACTAGGGAAAGAGGATTCAGTTACATAGAGCAACATGGTCATAGAGTAATAAGGATGAAGAAGATACCATGATGCCTGTGCTTGGACAACTTGCATCAAATTTCACTAGCCCCACATTGATGCTTTCTTCATGGAAACTCTGATACCTTACACCAGGAAAACATTCTAGACATTATTATCAGTGAAATTATGCTACTCTCTCACTGAGTTTTCTGTCCTCAAGATATTTTGAGGAAAAATAAATATATTTTAAAATATAATATATATTTAAACATTCTTTACTTAGAATATAAAAAGGGTAATTATGAGTTATCTAGTGTTATTATTTTCACTTATAACAAAAAATAATCAGAAAATCAATCTGTGAGATCGATGATATAGATTACAAAATTAGTTCAGGTTATTAAATGATTATTATAGAGTTCATACCTTCAAGAAGATAAATGAAAGAATAAACATTGTGACATAAATGGTAGATAAATAATTGCTAATTGGTTAAAAAGAATAAATTGATAAATTAGGTCCAAAATTTAAATGATAATTCTGCTCTTTGAATGAAAATCCTGCTATCTGTTCAGAAAATTCTGAGTCTAGACACTGTAAGTTCAGAAGGCAAGCTGCCAACTACAAGAAAATACTTACTATCTATACATAAATCTCAGTAACTGCAGTATATGGAATATATAAATATTTAAATATCAATAATAAAAACAATACTTCATAAAGTGCGATATGAGAAAAGCCATGAAGCTGATGAAAACACATTCAATGTCAGCCATGAGAGATGATGCATTTTAACATCAGAATGAAAAATCTCTATACACATTTAGAGTCACTAAAATAAATGACTGGCAAAACTTAAATGCTGGCAAGATTGAGGAGCAACTGGAACTCTTGAACATGGTTGGTGGGATTGTAAAATTATACAAACATTTTGGAAAACACTACACATTTTTATATAGTTAAACATACAATTATATATTTACCATGGCATTCGTTTCCTAGGTAGTATTTAAAGAAATAAAAACATTTGTCCATACAAACATTTGAACATAAATGTTCACAACATCTTTAATCTGAATGACTCCAACTCAAAACAACGTAATTTTCAAATTGACGAACAACTTCATGAATGTAATAGTGTTTACTGATTTAAAAATTAAGTATCGATTACATACAATAACATTGATGAATTATCTTGAGTAAAAGCAACCAAATACAAGAGGTTGCAGACTCCATGAAATGATTTATTTAAAAATCTAATACAGACAAATAGAATCATTGAGACAAATAGAATCATTGAGACAAATGGAAGTTCAGCCATTGTCCCGGGTTGGGCTGAAATAAATGGAAAGAGTCATAAGGAAATACTTGGGATGTGATATGGTGACAATCTTCTATATCATGATTGTACTAGTGATTAAACAAATATATAATAAACTTCATGGCATTTGGACATGCTTGTAGGATCTGTAACATAAGTTGACAAGGAAAAATTTTCTTCGTATGTCCTAAAATATAGTGCAATTGACCACACTGTGAAGTAGCCATCTGAAAACATCAGTGATCACCAAGGAGTACAAAAACTGTCAAAGTCTGAGATATAAAGAAAAATTGAGACATCAGAAAAAGTTTCTGAGAAAACGTTTTTATAATGAATTATTTATATTAGTAATTATCTTTTATGCCAAGCAAAAACTTATCCAGTGACACTTCATAATGTTATTATCATTATGAGACCAAAAACACTTTAAATATTAAACATTCTGGGACAAAAAATATTTTTTATTAAAAGATTATGAGCAAAATGATGGAAAAGATCTAATGCTTAAATAGCTAAGACATTTGGCAAAAGTATTTTTTGTCACTATTTCATGCATTCACATATCAAACAGGATATCTTTAGGGAAAAGGACATCGATTTCTTCTTATGTTAGCAGGTTAATTCCATACTCATTGTCTCAATATCTCTTTCCAAAAATCACTAGCTCTGACATTTTTCTATAACTTAAATCTGAAGCTAAAAACTAAGAACAATGCCTTAAAAATCTCATTCTAGAAATTCCTGTTTAATAAACAAATGTAAAGCCTGATGAATAAGTTAGTAAGAAAAGAAAAAGACAGAATTGATCTACTTTAGAAGAAATGAAGAATTAACCAGGAATAAAGAAAAACATTGTGGAAACAGATCATCTTTTTAAGCTTAGATATTAATGGAGTGTGTAAATTTAAACACAATATATTTATTACTAATCCAAAAATCAATTACGTTTCTATTTTTTATCCTATTTGATTTCTTTGCTATCTCCATCATAAAATATTTTCATTTCCTATTGTTTTAACATATTTTGCCTTCAGCTGACTTTTCTGCCTCCATTGGATTTATTTTGCCTTTCAATGCCTTATGTTTATTTTGAAGCCAATTCTTTACTGGAATTTCCCTGAGCTTTCTACTTTCCAAAACCTTTTTTGAAATTAAACTTCTCTTCTTAACAAATTTGTTTTTGTAATTGCTGAGTTCAAATAATTTCACATAAACCTAACCTTTACATTTTGCTTACATTTACATAGAAACATATTTATTACTAATTTAGTTCTCTAGATATTATTTTTAAAAGCACTTGTTTGCAGCACATAGTGATTACATTCACCTTTATTTATTCTAAGATACAAGCCATACATTTGCTTTTTCTCTTCTTAAAGTGATCTGATTTGGGTATAACACATATTTGGTTATAACTGATTATTGATAAACTTATGAACATATCCAAAATAATTTCAATGCGAAGTTAAAAACTACCTATTGCTTAAGAATGGGAATTGCTTTGGCTTGTATTTAGGTATCCTCCCCAAACCTCCTGTGTTTATAGCTGGGACTTTTAGGAGTTGGCTGATCTAGGGTATATAGCAACTAAATTAGTCTACTGATTGGTTTAGCATAATCCAGAGTACGGATAATGGGAAGGGCCAACTTGGGTGTGGATGACACCAACCAATAGGATTGTAACCTGGATGGGATAAAAGGAAAAATGAGCCTAGGTGTTTGCTGCTTCCTGCCTCCTGCCTGCCCTGCAATGGGCTGTTTCTCCTCTCCATACTCCTCCGTCATAACCTTGGAGCCATTTACTATGAACTGAAACCTCTACAAACTGTGATCTAAAATAAACCTTTCCTCTTTTAACCTGTGGGTTTTGGGTATGTTTTCCCAGCAATGAGAAAAGAAACCAAGACAGGTATTGTATCATTTTGAGGTATTTCCAATTATATGGAACAATAGCCATATCCATAAAAGAAGACTTCCAGAATTGCTTCAGAAAGTGGCAATAGTGACGGGATAAGTATTTTGAGGGAGATTAATGACAATATGTCTTTTACTGTAATATATTTTTTAAAATTTATTCTCCATATTTTAAAATCATGACTCATTTGAGAAAGTGTTACAAGTCACAATGAAGAATTTACTTGAATCTCTTTCTCCTCTCTACCCATGACTTTCAAGCACACACATCCACATGTACACATACACACAAACACATAAACACACCACATCATCATCATCATCATCATCATCATCATCATCATCATCCTCATCATCATCCTGCAAAGCAGTGGTATGATAAGTGCTTCTTCTTTTTTTTTTTTTGGCACCGGGGATCGAACTCAGGACTTTGTGCTTGTGAGGCAGGTGGTGGAATCACTGAGCTAAATCCCAGGCCCAATTGCTTCTTCTTATATCAGTTAACTATTTAACATTTCTCTTACATGTCATTTAATATCAAAGCACAATATTTAAATGTTTGTCTCATTTTCCCATTTATTTTTATTTTTAAACAGGATTTTAAGTGCAGTTTAGTTTCCATTCTGTAGAATAGAAATACTAAAAAACATTTAACATCTAAGCAATTATTTCATTTTCCTTGCATTTATTATTATAGACTCCCTTAAACACAGCAGTCTTAAAGCTTTATTTTTAGAAGCAAGTCACTCTAAATGGCAGGGGACTGTTATTTGGCACTGAAATAATAAACTGTGTCCCATTCTTCTTTGAGGCTTTTTTTTTTTGTCAGCAAATAGCCAATTGTGAAGGATCTATTTTTCTCAGTTTTTAGTTCCAAAGTCCTATCAATCATACTGGTCCTGAGGGGAAAAAACATCATGTGTACACAAACATTTTCAAGCCCAAAGCTGTGTTGTTGCTCTCTCTAGCAGTACCATCTGTTCTGAGCCAAGTTTAAAGCCAAGGGACTCCAGTAAACCCACATGTCAAAAACTTCCCACTATGCAAGGAAATCATCCTAAAGTTTCTGTGTGAAATGTGAGCCACATACTTCAAAAAGAAGGCAACAGTGTTTGGAATAACACTGTGGAGTTCAAGCAGAGAGCCCATTACAGAATTCAGAAAGCAGCAGCTAAAGTAGGAGGTGACATACTCTAAGGAAAACTGCAAAAATTAACTGAGCTTAGAAAAAGAAAAAAAGACAATCAAAATATTATCATTAAATAAATGCAAGCATTCTTTAATGACACTGAGAAAAAAAGAACTCCCTAAGTTTTTGAAACCAGCCAGGGATGACTTTCTAAACTGAAATTGTTTCTTTCCTATTTTACTTAAAATCATATTTTAAAGTTATGTTTATATAAATTCACTGTTTAATGTGTATTTAAAAATATATGATTGAATTAATTAAAAAAATTAATGAAACAGCTAAGGATTAAAACTAATATTTAAAAATTCCTAAATGTATGAGGGTAGTGTTGTAGATACAGATCTTTAAAAAAAAATTCTTGCTATGTGTTCATTTAGAACAGTTTTGATTTAGAGCTGCAAAATATTTTCATTTTAAGTGGAGACTGAAGTTTTTACATTAAAGTATATTTTCCTATAGAAACAATGAAATAATAAAAATTATGATTCTAATCAGAGCTTAATATCAAACTATATAAAATGAATATGCAGTTCATATTTAATTGTGACATACCTTTTCTATCTGAAATTTAGCATCATGGCACAAAAGCCAGCTTTGTACTTTCTATTTTTCCTAATTATTTAATTATCTTTACTTATGAGACATTATCGTATGTAGAAACCTCCTGGCGCAGCTTGGAGAAAAAGAGTGAAGGATTGAGCTTTTGGTAGAGGAGACAATAATGAGAACTCTTCAAGAGAATGACAACATTACAATTACATGTTTAAAATTACTCCAGGATAGGAAAGTTTGAAGGAAAAAAAAATCTTCCAAGGCCCACGAATAAGACTTTTTTTGGTAATGTTACAAAATTGACAAGGACATGAAGTTATTTTTATTGTTTTTGTCTTCTGTTATATGTTTAACATTGCTTCAGACACCATTTTTCTGTACAACAAATCACTCCCTGTTATAGTTGTTAAGACAACATCTCTGATTATTTATCATGGTTCTTTGTATTAACAAGAAATGACAAGGTGATTCTCATTCAGAAACCTTCAGGCAGATGTAGTTCAGAATGCAGATGGCACAGGAGACATCTGAAGATTTGACTAGACCGGATGCTGAAAACGGCTCACTCTGAAGGCTGCCAATGGATGTGCAGCTGGCAGCTTACCAGAGTACCAACACATGTCCTGCACTCTGGGCTTGGCCATTTATACAGCAGGGTAGTCATGTTCTTAGAGGAAGTGTCCTAAAAACAAGTTTTCAAGGATTCATGTGGAAGCTGCACATTTTCCTATGATATAACCTGAACAGTCTCAGAATATTAGTTACTTCTATCCCATTCGAGTATTTAATCAAGTCTTGAGTCAGCCAAATTCAGGAGGAGGGAGATAAGATCACTTCTCAGGGTTACAAATAGCATGATCATACTGGGAGAGAGAGAACTGCCATAATTAGACACCATTATTTCAAATGTAATAAATGTCATCTGTTTTTATAAATTTATGAAAGTAAGTATTCCCATAGCTTTTGTTTATTACACTTCTATTTTAAATTTTATAACATTATGGGTATTTATTGTTGCTTTGTACTAAAACTTTTACTTAGTGCTTTATAACCATTATATAATTCTAGTTTTTATCTCAATTTCATAGTTGTTAAAAGTGAGATGCAGAAAAGTTCAGATATTTCTCAAAGTTTACAAAACTGTACATAATTCTCACCTAAAATGATGGAATTTTGTCATTTTTCTGCTTCCATTCTGTATCTCTAATTTCATTGCTGGCCTCTAACTAATTCTACTATAAAATTGGTGCTTTTCAATATTCTTATTTTAAATTGGCAATTTTATTTACTTATAAATTGACTTTTAATGACCATCAACACTTGAAAGCATTACATTTTCCCCACTGAGTATCCTTAATGCTCTCACCCAAAAGCCACTGTACATGGGTGCATCCATTTCTGTGCCATTATGAATGTGTTGTTCTGCCACCAACACTGTACTGTCTTGTGTCTTTTATCTAAATTGTCAATTTTTAAAAAAAATTTTTATTTTATTGGTACATTTTAGGTATACAATATAATGACATTCATCATTGGAAATTTGCACCTTTACATAGTCTCTCTTGGTTCTTATTTTTCACCCTTGCCCAGCCCTCCCTTCAACCCCTCCAGTCCTCCTTATTTACAAAGATTTTGTTCCTATTTTTCCATTTTCTCATATTAATCCCATTCCCTTCTATCTTTTCCCTTAGCCCTCCCACTTCCTTCCCCTTTGCCCTTTTCTTCCTATTTCACATTACCTATTATACATTTAGTCCTTATTTACACTTTCAGTTTCTCACACCAGAGAAACTATTTGGTATTTTTTCATGTGTGTCCTATTTATTTCACTTAAGAGTATTGCCTCAATGTGCATCCACTTAGCTATAAATGTCTCTAATTTCTCATTTTTTATGACTGAGTAACACTCCATTTTTTTAAAAAACCACATTTTCTTTATCCAGTCTCCAGTTGATGGGCATTTGGGCTGTTTCCAAGTTTTAGCTATTACAAACTGCGCTGCTGTGAACATGGGCACACATATATCACTGTGGTATGATTGTTTTAATTCTTTGGGGAAGATCCCCAGCAGGGAAATAGCATGCTGAAATGGGATTTCCAGTCCTAGTTTTTTGAGGTATCTCCATACTGATTTCCAGAGTGCTTGCACCAGTCTACACTCCCACCAGCAGTGGAGCAGGGTTCCTCTTTCGCCACAGCCCTGCCAGCATTTGTTATTGGTTGATTTCATGACAGCAGCCATTCTTTCTGGAGTGAAGTGGAATCTCACCATTGTTTTCATTTGCATCTCTTGAATGACCAGTGATGTTGAACATTTTTTCATATATTTATTTGCTATTTCTACTTCTTTGTCTGAGAAACGTCTGTTCATTTCAGATGCCCATTTTCAGATTGGGTCTTTAAATTTGGGAGGTCTGATCTTTTTAAGTTCTTTATAGATTTGACATAGTAGACCTGTGTCTGAGGAAAAGCAGGTGAAGATTTTTTCCCACATTGTGGATTGTCTCTTCACACTGCTGGTGGTTTCTCTTGCTGTGCAGAAGCCTTTTAATAAGAAGAGATCCCATTTGTTGATTGGTTGTGCTAGTTCACAGGCATCTGAGGTTTTGTTCATAAAATCTTTTCCTACACCAATGTCTTCAAGAGTTCTTCCTAACCTCTGTTCCAACTGGTTCAGAGTTTCTATTTTAATATTTAGATCTTTAATCCATTTTGATTTTAGTTTAGTGCATGGTGAGAGATACAGGTCTAGTTTTAATCTTTGGCAAGTTGAAGCCCAATTTTTCCAGCACCATTTATTAAAGAGGCTATCTTTCCTCCAGTGAGGGTGTTTGGCTCCTTTGTCGAAGATGAGATGGCTGAGTGTGTCTGGTGTTGTTTCTGCATCTTCTAATCTGTTCCACTGGTCCTCAAGTGTATTTCTTTGCCAGTACCATGCTGTTTTTTTTTATCACAGTGGCTTTGTAGTAGAGTTGCAGGTTGGGGATTGTGATACCCCTGCCATGTCTCTGTTACCTAGAATTGCTTTTGCTATTCTGGGTCTCTTCTTGTTCCAAATGAATTTTTGGATTGTTTTCTCGAGGTCTATGAAGTATGCTGCTGGGATCTCAATTGGAACTGCATTAAATCTATATAGCAGTTTTGGAAGTATGGCCATTTTCACTATATTAATCCTTCCTACCCAGGAGCAGAGGAGGTCTGTCCATTTTCTGATACCATCTTCAATCTCTCTTTTCAGAGTGCCATAGTTTTCAGAGAAGAGGTCTTTCATTTCTTTCATTAGGATGATTCCTAGGTATTTCAGTTTTTTGGATGCTATTTTGAAAGGAATTATTTTCCCTATTTCTCTCTCAGTGAGTCTGTCATTGGTGTAGAGGAAAGCTATTGATTTTTGTGTGTTGACCTCGTAACTAGCTACTTGACTGAATTTGGTTATTAAGTCTAGAAGATTTTTGGTGGAGTTCTTGGGGTCTTCTATATAAAGTATCATGTCATCTGCAAATAATGACAATTTGACTTCTTCATTTCCTAGCTTTATTCCTTTTATTTCTTTCACTTGTCTAATTGCCATGGCTAATGTTTCCAGCACTATATTGAACAAGAGTGGTGATAGTGGACATCCTTGTCTTGTTCCTGATTTTGGAGTGAAAGATTTCAGTTTTGACCATTTAGTATGATCCTGGATGTTGGTTTTTTATAGATGGCTTCTATCATTTTGAGGTAGAGACCATCTATTCCAATTTTTTTGTAGGGTTTTTATAATAAATGCATGTTGGATTTTGTCAAATGTTTTTTCTGTGTCTATGGAGATAATCATATGGTTTTTGTCCTTGGCTCTATTTCTACAGTGTATTACATTGATTGATTTTTGTATATTGAACCATGCCTGCATCCCTGGGATGAATCCCACTTGATCAGGGTGTATGATCTTCTTGATGATCTTCTGCATTCTGTTTGCCATTATCTTATTAAGGATTTTTGCATCTATGTTCATTAGTGAGATTGGCCTATCATTCTCTTTTTCAGTGGGGTCTTTCTTTGCTTTGGGGATCAAGGTGATGCTTGCTTCCAGGAATGAATTTGGGAGTATTGCTTCCCTTTCAATTTCATTGAAGAGTTTAAACAGTAGTGGCAGCAGTTCCTCTCTAAATATCTTGTAGAATTCAGCAGGGAAGCCATCAGGGCCTGGGCTTTTCTTAGTTGATAAGTTTTTAATTACATTTTCAATTTTATTGGTTGATATTGGGTTGTTTAGAATTTTTAGGTCTTCTTCGTTCAACTTTGGTAATTCATATGTATCTAGGAATCTGTCCATTTCTTCTGTGTTGGCCATCTTATTGGAGCATAAGTTCTGGATGTATGTATTGATGATCCTCTGGATTTCTGCTGGGTCTGTTGTAATTTCACCCTTTCCATTGCTTGAATTTGGGCCTTTTCTTTTTCTGATAAGGTTAGCTAAGGGTTTGTCAATTTTGTGAATTCTTTTGAAGAAGCAACTCTTGGCTTCATTGATTTTTTGCATCATTCTCTTTGTCTCCATTGAATTGATTTCTCCTCTGATCTTTATAATTTCCTCCCTTATATGAGCTTTGGGATTGTCCTTCTCTTCTTTTTCTAGAAGCTTGAGATTCAGCATCAGCTTGTTTAATTGGGCTCATTCTGTTTTCCTAATATGTGTATTCACTGCTATGAATTTCCCTCATAAGACTGCTTTCATTGTGTCCCATTGATTCTGATATGTTGTATTGTAATTGTCATTTAATTGAAGGCACTGTCTGATTTCTTCCTTAATTTCCTCTGAGACTCATTGGTTATTCAGAAGTGTGTTGTTCAATTTTCATGTGTTTATGAAATTTTTCCAGTTTCTTTTGCTATGGCTCTCCAATTTCATTGCACTATGGTCTGATAATATACAGGGGATAACTTCTATTCCTTTGCACTTACTTAAACATGTTCTATGTGTGAGTATGTGGTCTATTTTTGAGAATGACTCATGTGCAGCTGAGAAGAATGTGTATTGTGATTTTGTGGGGTGGAAGACTCTGTAAACATCTGTTAAATTCATTTGTTCCAAGTTCAATTGAGTTCTAGTATTTCATTAGTAGTTTTTGTCTAGTTGATCTATCTATTTATGACAGTGGGGTGTTGAGGTCCCCCACTACAATTGTATTAGTGCACATATGACTTGTCATGTCTGTTAGTATTTGTTTTATATAGTTGGGTGCACTAGTGTTTGGTGCATAGATATTTATGATTGTCATCTCTTCCTCTTGGATTCTTCCCTTTACAAGGATGTAGTGTCCTTTTTCATCTCTCTTAATCAGTGTTGGTTTGAAATCTACTTGATCTGCCAAGAAGATAGCTACTCCTGCTTTTTTTCGGGTTTCTGTCGCATGGAGTATTGTTTTCCACACTTTAACTTTTAGTCTATGAGTTTCCTTTTGAATTAAGTGTGTTTTTTGTATGCAGCATATTGTTGGATTTTGTTTCTTGCCCCATTCTGCCAGTCTATTTCTTTTGATTGGTGAATTGAGACCATTAACATGGATGGTTATAACTGAAATATATTGACTTGTCATTGCCATGACTTTTTCTTTTTGTTGGGTTCTCCCCCTTTCCATTTAATTTCTTGTCATGCCAGATGGGTTCATTCTGCTTTGCTTTCTGGGATTGTGATCCTCAATGTCTGTTCCTATGATATTGTGTAAAATTCTTTGGAGTGCTGGTTTGGTATTCACAAAGTTCCTAAGGTGCTCTTTGTCATGAAAGTATCTTATTTCTCCATCCATTTTGAAAGATAATTTTGCAGGGCACATCAGTCTGGGTTGGAGGCTGTTTTCCTTTAGGGCTTGTAATATGTCACTCCAAGCTCTTCTTGCCTTGAGGGTTTGTGTTGAGAAGTCTGCTGTGATTCTGATGGGCTTTCCTTTGTATGTGATTTGTTTCTTTTCTCTGACTGCTTGGAGAACTTTGTTCCTCTGTTGTGTTTCTGGAAATTTAACAATTTTATGCCTATGTGAAGATCTTTTTGATCAAGGCTATTTGGAGTCCTATATGCCTCACTTATCTATATGTCAAGCTCTGTTCCCCTGCTTCGGAAGTTTTCTACCATTATTTCTGTGAAGAGATTTTTTTATGTCATCTCCACTCTCTCCTGTTTCTTCATTGAGCCCAATCAGTCTTATATTATTCTTCTTTGCATCATCCAGCAGCTGCTGGATTGATTTCTCATGTTCCCTTATAATTTTGAAGCAGCTTTTCTTTTCCTGGTCACTAATTGCAATCTTATCTTCTATATCTGAAATTCTGTCCTCACATTGGCTCATTCTGCTGTGTAGACTTTCAATGGAGATTTTTATCTCCTGGAAATCTATTTGCATCTGTTTTATGGATTCCATTTGTTTCTTATGTTGGGATTCCATCATGTTTCTGACCTCCTCTCTAGATTTTTTAATCATGTGTTGCACTAGGAGCACAATTTCTCCTGTTACCTGAGAAATTATTTCTGATTTCATTTTTTCCAGATGCCCTTTTGTTGCCAGTTCAGTTGGTCCACGTGGTTGATTATCAGAATGTTGCATCTCATTTCCCTTTGGGGTTGCTGTAGGTGATCTGGAAGTCTGGTTTTGAGACTTATTTACATGTTTTCTCATTTTGACTGTGGCGGGGGGCTGTTAGCACCTGCACGGATTACCTCCTCTGAGCTGGGTAAGGTGGGACAGGGGCCAAGAACAGCTGTAGGGATGTTTACCCAAAAGCCCTTTCCTGTGGGCTGGGAGAAGCCGGAGGGATGGTGGCTGGGAAACCCCTTCCTCTCGACCAGGAGCAGTGGGATGGCAGCTCAGAAGCCCCTCCCTCTGGGCCGGGAGCGGTGGGAGGTTGGTGGCCTGGAAGCCCCTTCCTCTGGGCCGGGAGCAGTGGGACAGAAGTGGCCCAAAAGCCCTTTCCTCTGGGCTGGGAACAGCGGAAGGATGGTGACTGGGAAACCCCTTCCTCTGGACCAGGAGCAGTGGGATGATGGCTCAGAAGCCCCTACCTCTGGGCCGGGAATAGTGGGACTCAGTACCTTGGTCTGGTGGTCTGGTGTCCTCTGCATCTTTGTAGTGTTGAACCAGGTGGCTACCAGTCTGCAGTGGGGTGATTCAGTGTCTTTTGTGTGACTCAGGATCTCGGTAGGGCATGAGCAGACCTGCCTGTCTGCAGCAGGCTCTGGATCTTGCTTCTTGATCCATTCTGCCAGTCTCTTTCTTTTGATTGGTGAGTTGAGACCATTAACATTGATGGTTATAACTGATACATATTGACTTATCATTGTCATGACTTTTTATTTTTGCTGGATTCTCCCTCTTTGCATTTAATTTCTTGTCATGTCCAGTGGATTCATTTTGGTGGGCTTCCTGGGGTTGTGATCCTCATTGTCTTTTCCTAGGATACTGTCTAAAATTTTTTGGAGTGCTGGTTTTGTATTCATGAAGTTCCTAAGGTGTTCTTTGCCATGAAAGTATCTTATTTCTCCATCAATTTTGAAAGATAGTTTTGCAGGGTACATCAATCTGGGTTGGAGGCTGTTTTCCTTTAGGGCTTGGAATACATCACTCCAAGCTCTTCTTACCTTGAGGGTTTGCGTTGAGAAGTCTGCTGTGATTCTGATGGGCTTTCCTTTATATGTGATTTGTTTCTTTCTCTGTTTGTAGAAGTTTGTTCTTCAGTTGGGTTTCTGGAAACTTAACAATTACATGCCTATGTGTAGATTTTTTTTTTTGATCAAGGCTAGTTGGAGTCCTATATGCCTCACTTACCTGTATGTCAAGTTCTTTTCCCCTGCTTGGGATGTTTTCTGCCATTATTTCTGTGAGAGTTTTTTTATGTCATCTGCACTCTCTTCTGTTTCTTCATTGACTCCAATCAGTCTTATGTTTTTCTTTGCATCATCTAGCAGCTGCTGGATTGATTTCTCATGGTCCCTTATAATTTTGAAGCAATTTTTCTTTTCCTGGTCATTAATTGTAATCTTATCTTCTATATCTGAAATTCTGTTCTCACATTGGCTCATTCTGCTGTGTAAACTTTCAATGGAGTTTTTAATCTCCTGGAAATCTGTTTACATCTATTTTATGGATTCCATTTTTTTCCTATGTTGGGATTCCATCATGTTCCTCAGCTTCTCTATTTTTTTTTATCTGTGTCCTCTCTGGATTTATTAATCATGTCTTGCACCATGGGCACAATCTTTGCTGTTATCTGAGAAATTATTTCTGATTTCAATTTTTCCAGATCCTCTTTTGTTGCCAGTTCAGGGAGTCCAGGTGATTGAATATCAGATTGTTCCATCTCATTTCCCTTTGAGGTTGCTGTAGGTGATCTGGAAGTTTGGTTTTGAGGTTTATTTACATGTCTTCTCATTTTGACGGGGTGGTGAGGTTTTGCTACCACCCACCTGGCTCATCTTCTCTGCCCTGGGAGCAGTGGAACATTGACCCAGAAGCCTCCTCTTCTGTGCTGGGAGTGGTGGTACATTGACCCAGAAGCCTCCTCCTAATTTGTAGAGGTTTCAGTTCATGGTCAGCTGGCTCCACACATCACAGCTGGCAAATAGCCATCACAGAGGAGAAACAAGATAGCATCCACAAGATAGCAATGGCAATAAGAGCTAAATTGTCACAATTTTTGAATGAACATTTTTCTAATTGCTATAGGCTGAATGACTGTGTTCCTTCAAAATTCGTACCTTGAGATCCTAGATAGGTGATGGTAATGGTAGTTCGGACCTTTGCAAAGTGGTTAGGTCTCCATGGGAAAACTCATGAATGGGATTAATGCTCTTAATAAAAGGCTGAAAGAGATGTGTTGCCTTTTCTACCACATGAGGGGACAAAGAGTACATCCAGGAACCAGAACCCAAGTCATAAATAGACATTAAATCTGTCATTAGTTTGATCTTAAACTTTCATTCCTCTCAGAACCAAAAGAATAAATTCCTTTTTATAAGCCACCTATTTATGGTATTTTGGTTTAGAAGCCCAAAGAACTAAAATAATATTTCTTTCTTATTTTCCTTCTAATGATTGTGGTGTCCACACCAATGACCATTTTAAAATTCTCAATACTGCCAATTTATATTTTCTGCTTTTTTATTAGTCTATTGAAACATTTTCAAAGTCATTTTCTCTGGCTGTTTTCTTTAAAGATTATTTTAATTAAATTTGATATATTTGACATGTGATATTTTATCCATCTAGTGAAATATTTTCAAAGTCCAGTTTGATTTTTTCCATTTATTGCTTGTTAAATAAAAATTATCAGAGAGTTTTTAATGATTTGGGAAGTTTCTAATGCATTATTTTTACTGATTTATAATTTTTTTTGAAGTTAGAAAGCATACTATAAGTGATAGGTTTGACAAAAACCTACAAAGTGTATTAAGACTTGTTTCATGACTTACTATATTATCCATAATGATAATGTGAAAATGTGTTTTGGAGTTGCTAGATGAAGTGTTCTGTAAGTGTTGACTTTATTTGAATTATTGAAAACAGTGTTCAAATATTGTATGTCTGGAATGAACTGAAAAATTGTCTTTTTAATGTTTTTATGTTCTAATTCCTAAAATGTATGGATATTCTAATTTATACATGAAAAAGGACTTTGCAGATGTAATTAAATAAAAAATTCTTAATAATAAATTTATTTTGGATTATCCAGGTAGTAAAATTATAATAACTAGGATTCATAGGGAGGCAGCATAGAAGTCAGAGTAGGAGATGCTTTGTTGTGTATGTGGTAAGAATAGGAGTAATGCGACTGTGAGCCAAGATACATTGACTGCCTCCAGAATCTAGGAAAGGCAAAAGACGGGTTTTGTCTTTGTGATCACATTGTTTTTTGCCTATATAAGAACTACTTCCTACTGAACTTCAGAATTCACAAGCAATGAGTAGTTGTTTTAAACCACCAAGTTTGTAGCAATTTGGTAGAGCACCAATGGTAAACTAATAAATTTCCTTAATAATTAATAAATTTCCTTCTTAATCATATATCTTGTTCACTTAGTAGTATCAATTATAGAGAGAAAACTATTAAGATCACTAATTGTGTTTCCAATATTCTAGTTCTCATTAGTTATACCAATCATTGTACTATATATTTTTTGTAACTTTGTAATTAGGTGCATACACATTTAGCGATTAACCTTTTATCGTTTCAAATGACACTTCAACTCCCTCCAGTTGGACAATCTCAGTCTTTAATTGGATATTTTGTTCATTTTAATGTAACTCTTGAAGGGTTAGGTTTGCCCATCATCTTAAACTCATTTACAAATTATGAAACAGTATTCTATCTGTCTCTTCTGTTGATTTTTTAGCTATAAAAACTTTGTTGCTGTTTTTCTTAAAGAGATCACAATGTACTTTTGCAACTAAAACAAATTAAAAATATAATTAAAAAAAAATTATTGGTATATTTAAGGTATACAATATAATAACATTCATCATTGGAAATTTGCACCTTTACATAATTTCTCTTGGTTCTTATTTTTCCCCCTTCCCCTGCCCTTCCTTCAACCCCACCATTTCTCCCTATTTACAAAGACTTTGTTTCCATTTTTTCATTTTCTCATATTAATTCCATTCCCTTTTTTCTTTTCCCCTACCCCTCCCACTTCTCCCTTTTGCCCCTTTTCTTCCTATTTCACATTATTTATTATAAGAAAACAACATATAATTCACACTTTTCTGCCTTATGTCAATTTTTTTGTTTTAACTCAAAATATTTATTTACATATCTATTAATAGAATAAATGTTAATATTTGATACATATATATATTGCATAGGGCTTAAGTCAGGTGAAATATATTTATTTCCTTAATCATTGTGTCATTTCTTTTCAATGAAATCTTTCAAAATTCTTTCCTATAGCTTTGAGGAATGGACTGTACATCATACATTTATAGTCACCAAAATATGCAAAGGTATCCATAACTTGTTGCTTCTATCTAACTATTTAAAATTGATCAATATACCTCCAAAACCTCCATTGTCCCTGGCTTCTAGTAACCACCATTCTGTTCTCAATTTCCATGAGATCAACTTTATTACATCTCATACATGACTGAGATCATATAGTACTTGTGATTTTGTGTCTGTCTTTTTTCTTTTAACATAATGATCTCCAGTTCCATACCTTTCAGAAAAGACAGGATTTCATTCTCTTCATGGCTGAATAGTATTCCATTGTATATATATATATACCAAATTTTCTTTATTCACCACTTGATGAACATTTAGATCGTTATGATTTCTTGGCTAATGTAAACAGTGCTGATTTAAATATGGGAGTACATATGTGTCCCCAACATAATCAGTTTCATTTCTTTAGATATATACTCAGCAGTAGAATTGATGAATCATATGTAGTTCTACTTTTAATTTTTTGAGGAAACTCTATATTGATTTCCATAATGGCTATGCTGATATACATTGTCGTCAAAGTGTGCAAGAGTTCCATTTCCATGAATATATACATATAGACGCCTGCCATTCTTATGGGATGAAGTAATATCTTACTATAGTTTTGATTCACATTTTTCTGATAGTTAATTATGCTGCACATTTTTCATATACCTGTTAGCTATTTGTATGTATTCTTTTAAGGAATACTTATTATTATATTTTAATTGGATTACTTGTTTTGCTATTGAATGTTTGAGTTCTTTATATGTTGTAGATATTGACACCTTGTCATATGTACACAATACAAAGTTTTTCTCCCATTCTGTACACAATACAAATTTTTTCTCCCATTCTGTACAATGTTGAGTCATTACTGTACTCATGTTTCCTTTGCCATGCTGAAGCTCTATGGTTTTACTTTAATTTCCTTTGCTTTTGGGAGTTGTTTAGCATTTCAATGTCCTAAAATATATCTCCTCTATTTTTTATAGTAGCTTCAGAGTTTTGTGCCTTATATTTCATTCTTTAGTCTATCTTATTTTTTTTAACTGGCAAAAGAAAGGGTTCTGGTTTCAAACTTCTGCATGTGGATATTCAATTTTCCCAAACATCATTTATCTGTTTTAGTGATCTCTTTAACAAAACACTGAAAAGACTGTTCTTTCTTGAAATATGTTTTCTTAACACCTTTGTTGAAAATCAATTAGCTGTAGCAATGTGGGTTTACTTCTAGGATCTTTATTCTGTTACATTCTTCTTTGTCTGTTTTTGTTTCAGGTATGCAATAAATATGTTTAATAGTATAGATCAACAGGGGAAAAGAAATAAGCAGAAGCCAACATTTGATTTTCATCCTTATCACTTTTTCTAGGGTCCCTCTAACTTGATGTACACTTAACAGTTTTCAAGGAAATTCCTATTCCACTCCCATTTTATCATAAATAAATTGAATAGTTTTTCTGTTTGTATGATAAAACAGGAAAGACTGTTACATTTGAATGGAAAAGGCACTCCATTTGTGATCAGTCACACAAAATCATATTCCCATCAGAAAACACAAACATCAACATCATAAAACTAAAAATGCATAGGAGATCAATACCATTCAATAAATATGCAAGCTACTTCAGTATCCCCCCCAAAGGACCAATACTTCAAAAAACCATAAAGAAAACCCCTGTCCATTTCCAAGTAACCCAAGTAGAAGAGACAGCAAGATGCTATGCCTGCTATTTTACCCCTCCCCTAGTCCTTCACTACTTAGAAAACTGCCTGCTCTGCACAGAGACTGAAAATGGGCCTCATTTCTTTGCGGTGGAGAACAAATTCACTAACACCTTTGGGCAATATCCCCTGTTTCTCAGGAACCCTGGCTCTATACCTGGTTCTGCTTCCACAGCCTCTTCATATAGTTCTGGGTAAGACTTGGGATCTATTCCATTAAGATGGCCCATATGAACTAGGAGTTTCATCTTGCTGGTTTCAGCATGGACCCTTGGACCCCACAGGAACTCATAGTGAGCAGGATCACTGTTAGGAATCTGCTAGTACATCAGGTACTCTTCCTGTACTAAATCCTCATTGATGAATTTCCAGGCTTCCTCAAAATGAATACACTCACACTGAGCTAACATGTCCTATCTTTTCACTTTTTGGGTTAGGTCTTCCTCACTGGTATGGTTGCCCTCTATGAAGATTAGGGATAGGACAAATATAATCATGTCTATTTTGAGAATGATTCTTTCATCATTGCCATCTAGTATCCCACTGTATGTAAGACCCAAAATGGGGACTAGCACATATGTGTTGCCAGAGTGATTCACTTTCCTGATTTTAATGCCAAAGCCCAGATACATGGACTCACAGAGTTCCCAAAAGTTCAGAGGAAAGTTGTTACAGTAATCATGGGGCAGAATATGCAAGCATTTTCTTTCGTGGTGACTTGCTCCTTCTTTTGATACTTGTGGAGCAGAAATGACACCAACTTACATAACTTGGTATTTAGGAGCACATTTTGCAGGATGTTAGAGAAGCGTGCATCCTGTGAGCAGCTTGAACCCTCACAGGATTGACTCCTTTGACTGGAAGCCATGAGGACAGCAAGAACTTGTTGAAGATCAGAAGCCTTCAAATCTCCAATGCTGGAAAATAAGAGTGCTGAGCAATAGCAATTCAGCTGCTCCAAGAATCCAAACCTAGATTTTGAAAACACACAACTGAGAATTCTCCACTGCACAGTGCAAGGCTAGCAACAGAGGCAGGAATGGGTTATTTTCAGAGGCTCAACCTGGAATGCGGCCTTCTCTCTCACTCTCAGCCCTTCTGTGTCTGTTTTTGTGCCAATAGAAAGTCTTGATTACTGCAACTTTGTAGTATGTTTTGAACTCAAGTAGCAAGCCCACTGCTTTGTTCATTTTGTTCAAAACTGCTTTGGAAATTTTCCTTTTTCTGTTGTTTTTGTTTTATATATTTTAGGACTTTTTCTAGTTCTACAAAGAAAGTCATTGACTTTGATAGGAATTGCATTGAGTCTGTCAATCCTTTTTGGGTAGTATGGACTTTAAACAATATTGATTCTTTTAATATATGAACATAAGATGTCTTTCTAGATTTTTGTGCCCTTTTTGATTTATTTATTAATTTTTTAAAAATTTCATTGTGAAATAATCATCTTTTTTGGCTCAATTTATTCATAGATGTTTTGTTAATTTTTACAGCTATTGAAAATGCAATTACTTTCTTGATTCATATCATTTATTTTGGCATATAGTAATGCTACTGGTTTTGTTTGTTGACTTGTATCCTACAAATTTGCTGAATTTGTTCATTAGTTCTAATCTTTTTTTTTTTTTTTTTTTTTGGTGGTATTTTTAGGGTTGAGCATGTACAAGATTATTTCATCTGCAAATAAAATTATTTGACTTCTTTTGTCATTTGAAATAGAAAGTTTTTTTTAATCTTGTCTGATTAGTATGACTGGGAATTCCAGTACCATAATGAATGAAAGTAGAGAAAGTAGGCATCTTTGTCTTATTCCAGATCTCACAGAGAAATTTAAGATTTTCCCATTTGATAAAGTTTTAGATGTTGGCTTATGAAAACTGGAATTTACTATGTAGAGGAATATTCTTTGTACATGTAACTTTTCAGTGTTTTTTATCATGAAGAGATGTTGAATTCTATCAGATGTCTTTCCACATCAATTCAGATAACCCTACAGATTTTGTGTTTCATTCTGTTGAAATGATGGATTTCATTTGTCGATTTTTATATATGGAAATTTCTATTCATTTCTGGGATAAGCCCGATTTTACTATAGTAATCTTTTTACTGTGTTGTTTGATTCAATTTGCTAATATTTTGTTGAGGATTTTTGGGTTTATGCTTATCAAAGATATTGGTCTATATTTTTATGGTGTTGTTGTTCTTTGTTTTTTTAGTGCCCAGGTATACGAGGGTCATGCTGTCCCAGGCAGCATATTTGGAAGAATTTCTTCTAGTCCATTTTTTTAAATAACTTAAAAAAAATTGGTGTTATTTCTTTAAATGTCTGGGAGAATTCTGAAAAGAAGTCACCTGGTCCAGAGACCCTTGATGGGAGATTTTTATTACTGATTAAATCTTATTACTTATTGTTTACTTCAGGCTTTTTTTATTTCTTCATGATTCAACCTTGATAAAATGTATGTTTTTAGGAATTTTCCACTTTTTTTCTATATTATTAGATTTGTTGACGAACAGTTACTCATAATAATCTCTAAGGATCATTTATATTTCTGTGATGTTAGTTGTAATTTCTCCCCCTTTGTCTCTAATTTTGAATTTTCTCTCCTTTAGTTAATCTAACTAAAGGTTTATCTCTTTTCAAATAATCAACTCTTTGTATCAGTGACATTTTATATTTTTAAAAATTTCATTTCATTTATTTCTGTTCTTAATTTTTTTCTTCTCCTAATTTTGGGCCTTTTTCTCCTACTTCTTTGAGATGTATTGATAAATTGCTTATTTGAGATCTTTTACTTTTTTGATGTAGGCATTGCTTGCTATAAACTTCCCTCAGTATTTCTTTTAATGTATCTGATAGTTTTGGATATGTTGGGTCTCCATTTTAATTTGCTTCATGATATTTACAAACTAAATTCTTAATTTCTTCCTTGATACATTGGTTGTTCAAATTAAGTTATTCAATTTTCATCCTTTTTCAGTTTCCAAAGTATTTCTTGTTAGCTATATTTTACTGTGTTGTATTGTAGTCATAAAAACACTAGGTACTCTTTCAATTTTTAAAGACATCTTGAGATCTTTTTGTGGCCTATATGACATATTCTGTAGAATGTTCCATGTGATAATGAGGAAAATTCTATCCAACTGTTGGATGAAATGTTTTGTAGCTATCTATTAGGTTCATTTGATCAAGGATGCCATTTAATTATCTCATTTATTGGTTTTTTTGTCTGGTAAAAGCAGAATGTTAAATATTAATATTAAAAATTATAAATATAAATATTTCCCCTTATTATTGTATTAAAGTTAATCTCTCCCTTTAGGTCTATTAACACTTGTTTTGTATGATTAGGTACTTCAACATTGTTCACATATATAGTCAGAATTATCACTTCTTATTGCTACATTAAAACCTTCATTATTATATATAACAACCTCTTCTATCTCTTTTTACTGCTCTCAACTAAATCTGTTTTATCTAACTTTAGTATGGTTACTCTTACTTTCTCTTGGTTCCTAGTTACATGAATATCTTATTTCATCCTTTGATTTTCATTCTATGTGACTCCTTAATGGTGAGCATTTTTAAAAGCAAAATATTGTCAGGTCTTATTTTTTTAACTATTTACTCTTTTTTTTATTGAAGTTAATCCAATAACTCAAGGCAATTATTGACAGGTAAGATTTTACTATAGTCAAGATATAATTTACTATATAGTTTTGTTACATTTCTTTTTTTCTTTATGCCTGTTTTATAGTCTTACTTGGCAGCTAAGTGAATTACTCTAGTAGTGTGCTTTGATTCTTTATTAGTTTTTGTTTTTCTATTACTTATTTTTGCTTTGACATTACCATGAGGCTTACAAAAATATCTTTTGAAAATATAAGCTATTTTGAAGTGATGGTAACTTAATGTTATTACGAGGGTAAGAACAGAAAGAAACAGAGAAAAAGAGAAAATATACTTATAGGAAATATCTCCAGGTGCATTCCAAAAGTCTCAAGTGCTCAGAAGTAGGACTTTTGGAATTAAACAATGAGGGTACTATTCAGATTAAATCACTGAGTCTATACAGTAGCTGTCTCTGCTGGTAGTAAGTAGGGCCTGTTGGACATGCATCACTAGGAGTGTGACTTGAAGGGTATATTCTTGACCCTGGCTCACTCTCACCCCACCCTCACCATGAGGTAGCAATTTTCTTGTGCCAGGTCCTTCTACTGTGGCATTTCTGCTTTGGAGACAGCCAACCATAGAACCTTGAACCAAATTAGAACACTCCTTTAAATTACAGGTGTCAGGTATTTTGTCCTAGAAACAGGAAAGTGTTTAATAAACCAATTTTTAAAATTATTTCTTTCCTATTGATCCAAATCTCCAAGTGATAAATTTTTCTCTTCCTGGAAAAAAACTTACACTAGCATTTTTTAAAATGCAATATTTTGCTTGTGTGCATTATAGTTGTGGAGACACATTATCTTAAGCATAATTAACTTGAGTTTGTCTTTATTTTGCTTGAATTTTAAAAGATATTTTGATACATTAAGAGTACTAAGATGATAGTGTTTTATTCTACACTTTAATTATATTTGCCCTTGTCTTCTGACTTCCTTGTTTCTAATAAGATATAATTTATCAGCCAGGGATTTAGCTCAGTGGTTCTGCCACCTGCCTCCAAAGCACAAGGATCTGAGTTTGAGCCCCAGCACCAAAAAAAAAAAAAAAAAAAAAAAAAAATAGAATTTATCATTTGTTTTATGGCTTTCCTGTGTAAAACGTGACTGTTATTTGGATGTATGAAGATATTCTTCTTTGTTTTGGTTTGTAGGACTATGAATAAATACTTCCTAGGTATGTGCTTTTTCTTCATACATCTTGGTTAATGTTTGTGAAACATCCTAAATGTGGCTGCTGATGACTTGTTCAAGTTTGCTATCATTAAGATAATAATTCTTCCAACATTTTTTCATACCATGCTTTTTTATTGTTCTGAGTATTAATCATTTGATTCAAATTTGTTTAAATATCTTCTTTTAATATACCTTCAAGTGATAGTTATATTTTTAGTAGGGTTATAAATTGGTATTTTAGCACAATTTCCAAATAATTTCAACAGTTTATATCAATGAAACATCTGGGTACTTCTAGAGTCTTTTGTATTAAATTTTCTTTTCAATTTAAATAAATTTTTGCTATTGTTTTGAATGTCTAGGATTCATTTTGTAATTATATTGCATATTGTGAAACATATCATTCTTTCATTTCCTAGTACCTATTATTGAGGAGAAATCTTTCAGTCAATTATGACCAGAAACTATAAACTTCCACTTACCACAAAAGACTCATTCAAATACTATGTTAAGAGACATGAACAAACATTATCCTGGTTTCCACTTTTACTAAGTAAGCTATGCTCCTAAATATAACCTAGTACCTGGATTGATATTTTACTCGAGAAAAAGTTGTGTTCCCAAACTGCTAATGTACATCATCCTACCTGACTTTGCCAATTATTTTCAATAATTCTCTGCTTAATCCTTTAATTTTTCATTTTTCCATGTCCTTCCTGGATCTATTTATTCCTTTTTGTTTTTCAGGTCCCCATCATCCCCATGTGCTATCTCTGTTTTCCTTTTAAAAACTTCACCCATCTTTATCTGAGTTGAGCTCAGTTTACACTGGAATCTCTTTCCCCAACTTCTATATTCTGAATGAAATCCATTTTGCTGCTTTTAACAATATCTCCTGTCTGTCTTTTTAAAATATTTTATTTTATTGGTACATTTTAAGTATACAACACAATTACATTTCTCATTGGGAACTTGTACCTTTACATGATGCATCTTGGTTCTTATTTTTTCCCCATTCCTAGCCCTCCCTTCACCCCCTCCACCCTTCCCTATTTACAAAGACTTTATTTCCATTTTTTCCATTTCTCAGCATTTTTCCTTTCCCTTCTTTCCTTTCCCCTGCCCCTCCCACTACCCCTACCCCTTTGGACCTTTTCTTCCTATTTTGCATTATTGATTATTCATTCTAATCATTGGTACATTTTAGGTATACAATATAATGACATTCATCATTGGAAATATGCACCTTTACATAATCTCTCTTGGTTCTTATTTTTCACCCTTGCCCATCCCTCCCTTCAACCCCTCCATTCCTCCCTATTTAAAAAGATTTTATTCCTATTTTTCCATTTTCTCATATTAATCCCATTCCCTTCTTCCCTTTAACATACCCCTCCTATTTCCCCTCCCCTTTACACCTTTTCTTCTGATTTCACTTTTCCTATTACACATTTTAGTCCTTATTTACACTTTCAGTTTCTCACACCAGAGAAACTACTTGGTATTTACACATGTGTCTCCTATTTATTTCACTTAAGAGTATCGCCTCAATGTACATCCACTTAGCTATAAGTGTCTCTAATTTCTTATTTTTTATGGCTGAGTAGTACTCCATTTTATAAAAAAAAACACATTTTCTTTACCCAGTCTCCAGTTGATGGGCATTTGGGTTGTTTCCAAGTTTTAGCTATCATAAACCTTGCTGCTATGAACATGGGTGCACATATATCACTGTGGTATGATTCTTTTAATTCTTTGGGGAAGATACCCAGCAGTGGAATAGCTAGGTCAAATGGGACTTCCAATCCTAGTTCTTTGAGGTATCTCCATGCTGATTTCCACAGTGGTTGCACCAGTCTACACTCCCACCAGCAGTGGAGCAGGGTTCCTCTTTCCCAACGGCCCAGCCAGCATTTGTTATTGGTTGATTTCATGATAGCAGCCATTCTTTCTGGAGTGAGGTGGAATCACAGCGTTGTTCTCATTTGCATCTCTCAAATGACCAGTGATGTTGAACATTTTTTCAAATGTTTATTTGCCATGTCCACTTCCTTGTGGGAGAAATGTCTGTTCATATCAGATGCCCATTTTTTGACTGGGTCTTTAAATTTGGGAGGTCTGATCTTTTTAAGTTCTTTATAGATTCGAGATAGTAGACCTTTGTCTGAGGTACTGCTGGTGAAATTTTTTTTCCCACATTGTGGGTTGTCTCTTCACACTGCTGGTGGTTTCTCTTGCTGTGCAGAAGCTTTTTAATCAGAAGAGATCCCACTTGTTGATTGTTTGTGCTAGTTCACGGGTAACTGAGGTTTTCTTCATAAAATCTTATATTTTTTTTTGTTTTTTCTTTTTGGGCTTGGAATATGTCACTCTAAACTCTTCTTGCTTTGATGGTTTGTGTTGCGAAGTCTGCTGTGATTCTGATGGGCTTTCCTTTGTATGTGATTTGTTTCCTTTCTCTAACTGCTTGTAGAACTTCTTTCTTCTGTTGAATTTCTTGAATCTTAACAATTATATGCCTATGTGTAGATTTTTTTTGATCAAGGCTATTTTGAGTCCCATATGCCTCACTTATCTGTATGTCAAGTTCTTTTCCCCTCCTTGGGAAGTTTTCTGCCATTACTTCTGTAAAGAGCTTTTTTATGTCATGTGCACTCTCTCCTGTTTCTTCATTGACTCCAATCAGTCTTATGTTATTCTTCTGTGCATCATCTAGCAGCTGCTGCTTTGATTTCTCATGTTCTCTTATAATTTTGAAACAATTTTTTTTTCCTGGACATTAATTTTAATCTTATTGTCTATATCTGAAATTCTGTCCTCACATTGGCTCATTTTGATGTGTAGACTTTCAATGGAGTTTTTTATGTCCTGGAAATCTATTTGCATCTGTTTTATGGATTCCATTTGTTTCCTATGTTGGGATTCCATCATGTTCCTCAACTCCTCTCTAGATTTATTAATCATGAGTTGCACTAGGAGCACAATTTCCCCTCTTATCAGAGAAATTATTTCTGATTTCATTTTTTCCAGATCCCCTTTTGTTGCCAGTTCATTGGGTCCAGGTGATTGTGTATCAGAGTGTTCCATCTCATTTCCCTTTGGTGTTCCTGTAGGTGATCTGGAAGTCTGGTATTGAGACTTATTTACATGTTTTCTCATTTCATCTGGGGGGACAGTGGGTGCTCTTGGTGCCTGTGTGGCTCACCTCCTCTGAGCTGGGAGAGGTGGGACAGGGGCTGAGAGCAGTGATAGAGATGGTGGCCTGGAAGCCCCTTCATCTGGGCCGGGAGCTCCAGGACAGTAGAAGGCCCCAAAGCCCTTTCCTCTGGGGTAGGATCAGTGGGAGGGATGGTGGCCCAGAAGCCCCTTCCTCTGGACCAGGAGCAGTGGGACAGAAAAACTCTATCTGTCTATTATTTATCGTGTGTTTTCTTTAGTAGAAAGAGGAGCTATAAGACAAAGATTATGTTTCTTTTTCATAAACAACAATTTAACTAAGGGAAGTTGTTAGTAAATCATTTCTTAATAGTTTTATTATTACTTTATATAACATTTTTTCTGCTTCTTTTCTCAAACATTCTCCACATTAGTAAGCTTCATCTAAAACACCTAAAGTTAAATCAGATATAAAATCTCAATTAATATTGAATAACTACAGTGAATCTCAGAAGTTTCAAACTGTGTTTTGCTTTTTAATAGTCTGTGTATCATGATCTTAAAAGACTGACCAAAATGTTACTTAGACTATAAGTTATAAGAAATGAAAGGCTTTCTCTTACAAAGAAGAAACAAACTAATAAAAGAACAGAACTTTCTTTTCAACGTACAAAAACTAACCTGCAGAATAAATGAAACAAATAAGCAATGGAATAGATAACTTAAGGAATTATTTAAAAGTCTCCCCACTTCCTTTTTGTCTACCTTCCATTTTGTGTCTTCTCTCTCTCACTCTCTCTCTCTCTCTCTATGTGTGTGTGTGTGTGTCTCATATAAGAGAATCATCCACATGATATTTAAATTTGTGTATCTGACTTATTTCATTTAACATTATGTTCTCAAGGTGCATCTATTTGCTTATGAGTGTCTCAAATTTATCTTTATGGCAAGTACTACTTGAGTGTGTACAAATGCCACATTTTCTTTATCCATTAATCTGTTGATTGATATATACAGCTTCCAAGATTTAGCTACTATAAATTGTGCTTCTATAAACATTAGTATGCATGTATAACTGAAATATGGTGACTTCAGCGCTTTTTTGCAGGGGCCTTTTATTTTGGGAGATCCAATTTTATTTGAGTTCTTATATCTTCTAGATGTTAGTTTTTGTTTTAGGAGGTGACAAAAATTATTTGCCATTCTTTAGGTTGTCTCTTTAATATTCTGGTTGTTTCCCTTGTTACACAGAAGATTTTAAATTTTTTATTATCCCATTTGTTGATTCTTATTGTTACTTTTGTGCCATTGGGCTTCTGTTCAGGAAGTCCTTGCCTGTGTTTGTATCTTCAAGAACTTTACCTATTTTGCCTTTTAGCAGATTAAGTGTTTCTGTTCTAACATTTAGACCTTCAATCTGTTTTAATTTTAGTTCAATATCGGGTAAGATATATGAGTCTAGATTCAATCTTCTGTATATAGATCCGATTTTCTGGGTATCATTTATTAAAGAGGTTACCTTTTAATATGATGTTGACAGTAGGTTGGTCATAAATGGTTTTTATGATATTGAGATAAGATCTTTCTATGCCTATTTTCTTCAGGGTTTTTATAATGAATGGATGATGGACTTTGTCAGTGGCCCTTTTTTGCATCTATTGAAATGATTTTGTGATTTTTTTTCCAGGTTTTTGTTTAGGTGATGAATTACATTTATTGATTTGCATATATTGAACCATCCTTGCATCCCTGGGATGAAGCCTACTTGGACATGATGGATTTGTTGCATTCTATTTGCCAGTATTTTTTGAGGGTTTTTGCATCCATACTGAGATTTACTTGTGGTTCTCCTTTTTGATTGGTTCCTTGTTTTGCTTTGGGATCAGGGTAATGCTGGTTTCTAAGAAAATTTTGGGAGTATTCCTTCTCTCTCAATTTCATTAAAGAGTTTGAGTGGTATTCGTTTTTCCTGAAGTTGTTATAGAATTTGACAATGAACCCAACATATCTTGAGCTTTTCTTATTTGAAAAGATTTTTTTAATTACTGCTTTATTTTCATTGGCTGTTGTTGGGTTATTCAAGATTTTTAAGTCATCTTGGTTCAATTTTGTTAATTCATATGTATCTAGGAATCTTTCAATTTCTTCTGAGTTCTTCAATTTTTTTGGCATATAGATTTGTGAAGTAGCTCCTAATAATCTTCTGGATTTTGGCAGTGTACACTGTAATTTCACTTTTTCCATTTCTAATTGCTCTGATTTGTTTCTTTCTTTCTTTCTTTCTTTCTTTCTTTCTTTCTTTGTAAGTCTGGCTAAAGATTTGTCTATTTTGTTTATTCTTTCCAAAAAACCTCAGTTCTTTGATTCATTGATTCTTTGGATTTTTTTCAGTCTCCATTTCATTGATTTCTGCTTTGATCTTTATTATTTCATTCCTCATACAAGCTCTGAGTTTGGATTGTTCTTGTTTTTTCTAGGACTTTGTTTTTCTAGGATACATCATTAAGTTGTTTATCTTGGGTCATTCTGTTTTTCTGATGTGGGTATTTGTAGCCATAAACTTCACTCATAGGACTGCTTTCATTGTGTCTCATAAGTTCTATAAGCATCTATAACATGAATGTTTTTTGAGTAATTTGTGCTCATGGAATTTCCTCATGGGTTAATAGTTTATCAATAATTATTTCTCTAAATCTTAACTTGGACATCTTGTGAGACCTCCATTGTTAATGACTATAATATGGATTTACAAGTGAGATAGCATGTTTGCTGCATTCCAAAACAGAGAGAACTCACATAAATAGCCCAATATAGAAACTCAAGCTCCTAGAAAAAGAAGAGCAAACCTAAAGCTCATACATGATAGGAAATTATAAAGATTATAGCAGTAATCAATGCAATGGAGACTAAGAGAATGATACCTAAAATCAATGAATCAAAGAGTTGATTTTTTGAAAGAATAAATAAAATCAATAAACCTCTAGCCAACCTTTTGAAAAAAAAAAATAACCACGAAAGAATAGGCTCAAATCCATGCAATTAAGAATGAAAAAGGTAAAGTCACAACAGAGACAGCAGAAATCCAGAGGATCATCAATATCTACTTTGACAACATGTACTCTAATGAAATGGAAAACACAGAAGAAATGGACAGATTTCTAGATACATATGAATTGCCAAAGTTAAATGAAGAAGATATAGAAATTCTCCCAATTACAATGAGTGAAATTGAGACTGGAATAAAAAATTTACCAACAAACAAAGCCCAGGTCCTGATGGATTCACTGTTGATTTCTGCAAGACCTATAAAGAAAAACTATCACCATTACTCTTTAAACTCATCAAGGAAATTGAAAGAAAACAAGGCTTCCAAATTCATTCCTGAAAGCAAGTGTTACTTTGATTCCAAAACCAGGGAAAGACCCAACCCAAAAAGAGAACTATAAGCCAACCTCCCTAATGGACATAGATGCAAAAATCCTCAACAAGATACTGACAAACAAAATACAGAGGATCATCAAGAAGATCATACACCCTGACCAACTCTGATTTATCCCAGGGATGCAAGGATGGTTCAACATGCATAAATCAATAAATGTAATACACTATATTAAGAGAACCAAGGACAAAAACCATATGATCATCTCAATAGATGCAGAAAAAGTATTTAACAAAATCCAGCACCCATTCATAATAAAAACTCTACAGAAAATTGGAATAGAAGGTCTTTATCTCAACCTGACTAAGGCTGTCTATGAAAAAGCAACAGCAAACACCATAATAAATGTTCAATAACTGAAAACTTTCAAGCTAAAATCAGGAACAAGACAAGGATGCCCACTCACCACTCCTGTTCAATATTGTTCTGGAAATATTAGCCACAGCAATTAGACAAGAGAAAGAAATAAAAAGAATAAAGATAGGAAAGGAAGAACTTAAACTGTCATTAATTGCTGACAATATGATACTTTACATAGAAGACCCAAAGAACTCCATGGAAAGACTTCTCAACTTAATTGACAGATTCAGTAGAGTAGTTGGATATACAGTCAACACTCAAAAAACAATAGTCTTCTTATATGCAAATAGCAGACCCATTGAGAGAGAAATCCAGGAAATAATTCCTTTTACAATAGTATCTAAAAAAATGAAATATCTCAAAATCAACCTAACAAAGGAAGCAAAAGACCTCTCCATTGAAAACTACAGCACTCTGAAAAAAGAGATCAAAGACGATATAAGAAAATGTAAAGACATCCCTTGCTCCTGGGTAGGAATAACCAATGTAGTGATAATGGCCATACTTCCAAAACTACTGTATAGATTTAATGCAATGGCAATTGAAATTCCAACAATATACCTCACAGAACTAGAGAAAACAATCCAAAAATTCATTTGGAACCAGAAGAGACCTAGAATAGCAAAAGCAATTCTAAGCAACACAGGCATGGGAGGGGAAATCACAATCCCCAACTTGAAACATACTACAAAGCTACTGTGATAAAATCAGCATGGTACTAGCCAAAAAACAGACCTGAAGATCAGCAGAATAGATTAGAAGATGCAGAAACAACTCCAGACCTATTCAGTCACCTCATCTTTGACAAAGGAGCTAACCACCATCATTGGAGGAAATGTAGTCTCTTTAATAAATGAAGTGGGAAAAACTGGATTTCAACCTGCCAGAGATTAAAACTAGATGCATATCTATCATCATGCACTAAACTAAGATCTAAGAGGATTAAAGATCTATATATTACAACAGAAACACTAAACTTGCTGGAAGATAAGTTAGGTAGAACTCTTGAAGACATTGGCATAGGAAAAGACTTTATGAAGAAAATCTCAGTAGCACGGAAACTAGCACAAAGAATCAAAAACTGGGATCTCATCTTGTTAAAAAGATTCTGCACAGCAAGAGAAACCACCAACAGAGCTAAAAGACAACCTACAATCTGGGAAAAAATTTTAGCAGCTGTACCTCAGACAAAGAACTACTATCTAGAATATATAAAGAACTGAAAAAAATCAAATCCACCAAATTCAAAGATCCAATTAAAAAATGGTCATCTGAAGTGAACAGATGTTTCTCAGACAAAGAAGTAAAAGCAGCAAATAAACATATGAAAAAATGTTCAACAGCACTGGTCATTTGGGAGATGCAGATGAAAACAACACTAAGATTCCACCTCACCCCAGAAAGAATGGCTGCTATCAAGAAATCAACCAATAACAAATGCTGGCAGGGGTGTGGGGAGAAAGGAACCCTTCTCCATTGTTGGTGGGAGTGCAGACTGGTGCAACCACTGTGGAAATCAGTATGGAGATACCTCAAAAAATTAGGACTACAGGTCCCATTGGACCCAGCTTTTCCCCTGTTGCAGATCTTCCCAAAAGAATCATACCACAGCAACATATGTGCACCCATTTTTATAGCAGCACATTTCATAATAGCTAAAGCTTGGAAACAGCCCAAGTGCCCATCAACTGGAAACTGGATAAAGAAGATGTGGGTTTTTTTTTTTTAATAAAATGGAGTACTACTCATCCACAAAAAACGAGAAACTAGAGACATTTATAGCTAAATGCATGCGTATTGAGGCCATACTCTTAAGTGAAATAGGACACTCATGTGTAAATACCGAATAGTTTCTCTAGTGTGAGAAACAGAAAGTGTAAATAAGGATTAAAATGATTAAAATGAATAATTAATAATTTGAAATAGGAAGAAAAGGCCCAAAGAGGTAGGGGTGGTGGGAGGGGAAGGGAAAAGGAAAGAAGGGAAAGGAAAAAGTATGAGAAAAGAAAAAAATTAAAATGAAATCTATGTAAACAGGGTAGGGTGGAGGGGGTGAAGGGCGTACAGTTAATGGGGAAAAAATAAGAACCAAGATACATCATGTACAGGTGCAAGCACCCAATGATAAATGTAAATGTATTGTATGCCTAAAATGTACCAATAAAAGAATTTAAGAAAAAAATAAGTAAGTTTTTTCTAGAGTTATTTAAGGGGTCCTTGATTCTGCATACGATGTTGTGAAATAAATGAAAGCATTTCAAAATAGTCAAAATACGTGCTCACTTTGGCAGCACATATACTAAAATGGCCAAAAACATTTGTCTTGCATGGTATTCTTTACATGTCCATCATCATAATATTATTTTAGACCAATACAATCTAATATCTAGTAATAGCACTATTTACATATTTTAATAATCTTCATAATTAATAATATGGCTATAAAAACTGCTGTATCACTAACTGTATCAAATTCCCAGCATTGTTGCTGATATTTTCTTCTTGTTTTCATTGTATGGCATATCTATTTCTTTCTTCAACTATAATTTCAAGTATATTGTTAGAGAAAAACATTTTATACAATGCAAAAGGATCATGGCAATTAATATTTCCCATTAGAAGTTCCAGGTTTCACAGTTCTATGTGCTTATTTTTTATCATGTTTGTTTCTATTATTAGTTTTCATTCTTCCTCTTGATATTCTACATTCACATCCACACTATGTCCATTGAATGTATTGAATATGTAATTGCATTCATATAACTCCAATGTGTCTTCACCTGAAGAGTAATCGATAAGTTGTAACCTTTTTCACTGATGAGACATAAAAACAGATTCACTTTATTATATAATCCATTTTCTTGTTTTTGACATTCTAATGGGAAAAATTTTATAAAATTGAAATTCTCTTAAAATGAATAGTTCATAATATATATGTATATAAAATTATACATTACTTACAAACAAAAAATCTCAAGTGAAAATGAGCACCACAAGGGGATAACAAAGGAATAATAAAAAATAACCACTGAGTTTAATAATGATCTAGCCATGAAATAACAATAACTGTTTTTTACACCTTATATTCACAAAATAGCATACACAGTTTAGCTTTGTAATATCAGATGATCTCATTCAAATCAGAGCCACCCAGCAGTAAGAGATACAACTACAGGGCTCCACTTTGTCTGAGAACAAGATAGCTATTCCTGTTTGTTTTTGGGTTTCCTTTGCATAGAATGTTGTTTTCCATCCTTTGATTTTAGTCTATGAATTTCTTTTAGTGTTAGATATGTTTCTTGTACACAAGATACTGTTGGATTTTGTTTCATGATCCATTCTGCTAATCTGTGTCTTTTGACTGGAGAATCAAGTCCATTCACATTGATAGTTATAATTCATATTCATTGACTATTTCCGTAATTATATTATTTACTTCTTGTGGGTTTGATTTCTTTCCCTTCAACTTAACCATTAGCTCTATCTGAAGCACTTATTCTATTGGACTGTTTGGCATCGCTAGCTTCTTTGCCTCTTTGTAGCATTTTCTTGAGAGTGTTTTGGAATGTTGGTTAGGTGATTATGAATTCCTTTTTGGTGCTCTTTACCATGTAAGTATTTTATTTATCCACCAATTTTGAAAGATGATTTTGAAAGATATATCATTATGGATTGGAAATTATTTTCTTTTGGGACTTGAAACACTTCATTCCAACTTCTCCTTGCCTTTAAGATTTGTGTTGAGAAGTTTGTTGTACTTCTGATGGGTTTCCTTTATAGGTGACTCATTGCTTTTCTCTAGCAGCTTTCAAAATTCTGTTCTTAGCTAGGTGTGGTGGTACATACCTGTAATCTCAGCACTTGAGAGGCTGAGGCAGGAGAATTACTGTGAGTTGGAGGCCAGCCTGGACTACATAATGAGTTGAAGGCCACCCTGAACCAAATAGTCAACTCTGTCTCAAAAAAAAAAAAAATCTGTTCTTGTGTTGGTATTTTAAATATTACATGGCATAGAATTTTTTTTCCAATCATGACTGTTTGGGTTTTTGTGTGCTTCATTTATCTGTATGTTATTTTTTTCATATTTGGAAAGTTTTCTGCCATTATTTCTGTAAACAGATTTTTATAAAAACTTTATGCTTTCTTTTGTTTTTCATTAATTCCAATTACTCTTGTATTAGTCTTAGTTAAATCATGTAGCAGATTTTAGATCCATTTTTCATGTTCTCTTGTTGATTTTAAGGTATCTTTTATTAATTGATCACTAACCACAGATCTGATATTCTGTCCTTACACTGGTCAGTCGCTTCTGCTGCCAATACACTCAGTCATATTTTTTAAATCTCCTGAATTTCTGTTTAGAACTTTTTTATACACTCCCATTCTTTCCTGTGCTGGCTGTTTATGTCTTGCATCTCTTTCTTTAGCTCTACTAGTTTTTATTAGTGTCTTCTCTAGACTTGCTTATCATTTTAAAAATTTGGATCATTATCTGTTTAGTTATACTTTCTTTGAATTTGTCAGGTAACTTATTGAATGTTTTCTTACCTCTATCAATACTCCATCAGATATTTCTGTTGTGTGGCTTATGATTTCCTCCCCTTTGATCCCCTTTGGATTGGTTTTGGAAGAGTTGGGAGTTTTGGGATGAAATTTATCTCCTTGTCTTCTCAGGTTTCTAATTTTGTTTGTTTTTTTCTTCTATGCTAGTATTTGCATCTTCTTTGGCCCATTGCCCCATTCTAGCATAAGCCAAAGTATTGTTTATGAGCCCTAGACAATACAGACATTAGCATGCAGAGAAAAGCAATTGATAGCACCAACTATGTCACCCTGGGTATAGGGGTAAATTCAGTGACCATAATAGCATCAAATATAAACTGGATACTGAAAAACCCAAAGAAACACACACCAATCAGGATAAAGATGTCTATGATTTTAGTGTAGACACTTAGACAACCCAGGTAGTGGCCTATAGTAAATCAGACTGTAAATTTCTTCTGGATGTAGGCAATAGTGCAAAAGCTCAAGTAGACAACTAGGCTAAATTCCATCCCTTTTGGATTCACTCCCTCTAAAGTTTGTAACCATGAACCCGGCCTCCTCCATAGAATGCCTTGGTGATAATCTTCCTGGCCTGAGTTCAAGCTTCTTAGGGAGATGGAGCTCAGGAAATGTTCATCTAGCTTTAATTCTCTCCAAGCCTATCTTGCAAGGTGCCTCTCACCCTGTCTCTGCAGTACAGTAACACTTTGGTTCTGGAGTAAAACACTCCTCTGGGTGTTGGTCTCATCTTAACCAGTTTAGTCTTTTAGATATTACCTCTGCTGCCCTGTGCCACAGAATGCATGAGGCACTGGTGTCTGTGGTGAGGGCAGGGCAGAGTCTGTCTCCTCAGCCAAATGGCACACAAGCCTCTGATGTCAGTAGTGGGGGCAGGACAGGGTACATCACCTCACCTGCAGGCCCTAGCTGGGGCTGGGTGGGGCCTTGGTGCTTTTCTTTGATGTCACATATCTATCAACAATGTCTTTCTCCTTTGGGAGCACTGAATATTATTTCTTTATCATCACTCTTCTGTAATTATTATGTTACTGTGTGCTTAATGTAAAAATTGGTTTTGTTCTATTTGAAACTCAGAGGGTGGCTTTGATAATCCAGAAAAGATTCAGAAATCTAAAATATCAGTTACATTGTTATCGATTAGTGTTTTCTTTTTAAATTAGAAGTAAGTAATAAATTATTTTGTCTCATGGGTACTATCACTTGAAGGAGACACAGGCCTCAGTGTGCTCTAGGAGCAGCAGTATATTCTACTGCTGGAATACCTCTTCAAAACTTTTTAGTTACTTGGTGTTACATAAATGGTGATGTGGCCGGGGTCACAAAAGCAAGGAGACTCCCTGCAGCCATTGCAGGCTTCATTGAAAGTGATCCTGAACCTTATGTCAAAAACCTGGGCAGTCTTGTGGTGTTAGAGGAATTATTATGGAAAAAGACACTATGTAGAATTTAAGGCAACTTTCATGTGGAGTTTAGTTTACCATATGCAATTTATTCTCCTAATGGTAGAATCACCATGTAGGCTGATAGGTTTCTGGAGCAAAGGAGAACTACCTAAAGCAGAAAACAAAACATTATTCAAAAAATAATTAATGGACTAATATACAGACTGAGACTTTGACCATGGAACATTAGTAACTGTATATCTCAATCTCAAAAAGTCACAAATTTGGACAGACCAAAAAACACTTTATGACATGTAATAAATATGAAAAGTATCTAACTACACTTCAAGCAAAAGTGACAATGTAGATTTTAGGAGATTCATGCCAAGAAAAGAAGAGGAATTAAGAACTCACAATTCTGACGCAGATAATTGATCAGATCTTCTATGGAAAATAGAGTTGTGATTCATAATGGAGAAAAGGAACACTAACACTATCTATGCCACGTAAGTGATTCACACTGTTGTCTCTCAGTGTTCCTTGATAAGATATAATAAATGGAGAGGAGTAAAAGTAATAGCATACAAATCATGGTGACTGGTGCTCAGAACCCTCAGAATCTTGGTGTGAATATGCTATTACATAAACTTTTTAGGTTAGCAGAGTCATAGCTAAAAGGGAAGATCTATGAAAAGTAGTAGAAGGAGAGAAATGACAAAATGAGTTGTTGATGTAATTCTGAGATTAGTTTTGGCAAAGAGGGCTACGGATCACCTTTTTAAACTTCTTAGTTTTCCCATTAAATGAGAACAAGCATGGATTTCAAGGGGTTTTCCAAGTCGCGGTAGATTATATTTTATGTTGATTCCCCTTTCAGGACACAGAACATTCATTCTCTCAACTCCTGTAAATGCTGACGTTGACTTCTCACTGTCAGATGCTGCTCCCTGAATTTCCCTTAACCAAAGTGACAAGGTTATGACCATATCCTAGGGACATTCTGCTTCCAGTAATTGTTTAATGTGCAGATAAAATATTTGTCCACTTTACCTTAATTTAGAACAACAGTCATATAATATATCAGCTCCCAGTAGGTTTAAGTTCTTTTTTGTGACTTGATCACAGCTCATCTTTTCTCTGCTGTCAATCCTTTTCTTTACAGTATTTCTCCTAAGTGTGCTCCCTAGATAAGTGCCTTCATACATTTTTTTCTAGCCTGATTTTCTGTAGTACAATACATAACATATATACTTTCAGTTGAACATGTCTTCATTGGAATATTCTATAAAATTTTACATAGTAAAATACATATCTTAATTCTCAGTTTCTTGATTTTTAAAATTTTACCAATAGAATCATCTATGTGCTTTGGGTTGTTTGCAATTTACTTTGAAGAGAAAATTCTTTTTATCTTTCCTTCCTTATTCTATTTTTTGATTACCGATAGCCTGCATCATAGTTAACTTCCTTTTTGCTTTCTCTTAACAGTCTTATAATCTGTCTAATTTATTCTCTGTAGTGATATCAGTGCTACTGAACATCTAACTTTCACATCACAGTCATACATGTGTCTTTCTGACTAGGGTGGTCAACCAGCCATAGCATTTACAATATGACCAGTAGTATTTCTTTTCTCTTCTTTCCCTTCACTTCCCTTCTTTTCCCTCTCCTCCCTACACTCTCCCCTTCTTTTTTGTTCTTTCAAAATATTCTACCTGAACATGGAGAGAATATTTCTAACACTCGACTGAAGAAGTAAACCTGGCTATGAATCTGTTGTGTTTCCTTAAGCACATTTATTTCCTTTCCCCACAGAAGTCAAACTCCAGTTCACCGTAAAGCCAGAATCCTGCAAGATTGTGACTTCAATTCCATTCTCTGCTTTTCATTGATGTTCTTGTGGTAGTCCACAAGACTTTCTTTGTTTTTGAACCAATTTTTTTTTTTTTTAATACCATGGTCATGAGAATAGTGCAAAATTCATAGAAACATCCTGGATGAAAATCAGAATCATTTGACAGCTCTTCCTGTTAGCATCAATTTCTTTGCATTTTATTATATAAATTACTCTTTCAACTTTACAAGCTTGTACACATCAATTTTTTTTTTTTTTTTTTGTATTTTGAACTCTCTGGTCAGCATCTTGCCTCCATCACAAATTTTTAGCATGATTACTTTCATACAGTAGACTGAAATAGCTGGTAACCACAAATTTAAGGACATTTCCACACAGGATGAGAACGCAGTATATCATGTTTCTAGCACGATTCACTCAAATTTTTAACCATCTGTAAAGTATATTCTTTGTAAATATTTTATATCTTAAAGCATTCATTTAAATTTCATATTACATTTTAGATTAGCACTGAAAATATGGCTTCAGTTGTATAGAATAAGAGTTAAATTTTTTAAATAGTCCTTAAAAAGACTTTCACAGGAAACAAATACAAGATTCTGAAGAGCTAGTGTCAAGAAATATTTACATATAGCATGATACTTAAAGAATTCCTAATGGATTGTCTTGTCCTATGTGTGTATGCACTGACTAGAGGGGCTCCCTTGGACATCGGAAGCCAGAGTAAAGATGCTGGGAGCCAAAAGAAACATGGAGGATAAAGGAAATTATTACTACCAATGGTGTTCATTTCTCATTTTTGCTAAGAGTTAAATAATTTTGGGAGCCACTTAGCAACACAGAGGAACCCTTCCTATTGTGTGCTCTAGAAGGCAGAACCGGGGATCAAATTTAGGACCTTGTGGTTACAAGGCAGGCACAGTGCCACTGAGCTAAATCCCCAATCCCAGAGTTAAATAATTTTGGCAAGAAATCTCAGAATATGAGCCATATTACTTTCATTTTGCCTCCGTAGCTTAACATATTAGATAAGAGTATCAGATTGTAAGCTTATTCAAATCATGCTTCTTTGATAGACAAAGTACTCTTCCTGCTTTTCTCTTCTCAATTGAGCTCAATTATTCGTTATGTTTTATGACTAACCTAAAGTTATTCACTTAAATATTATTGCATATCTAAAATGAAGGTTTTATTTTTACTGCAACTCTATTTTCATGCTTAATGTTTTTATGGTCACCAATTTTCAAGTGCTTAATAATCCTTCTGTGGTTTTTACATTGTGATAAAAGATGAAGACGTTTCACAACCCATGGCAAAATAGGGTTGGCCGTATCTAGCTTCAAGCTTAGATCCTTACCCTCGTAAGGTTTAAACATTATTTGGGGCTTTGAAAATATCATGATACTCAGATGTAAAGAGGATCAATATAGAATAGCATTTGAAAATACAATATTGAATTAAAGTATAGGATATTTCTCCAAGGAAACAAATCAATTATATTCATTTTTATGAAACAAATTCCATTTATTAAAAGTTGAATTTTAAAGACTTAAAACTTTTAATATATCCAGCCACCTGTGTAAACTGATATTAATACAGAAAATCTTGTTTTATAATGCTTCTTTCAAGAGAGGAAATTAAAGAAAACATATTGAAAATGTTGTTAACCACCAGTGTTTGCTAATATAAAGTTAAAGATACAGTTGTGATAGCATATTTTGAGAAAGATTACATCATCTTATATGTACCATATGTCAGTTTCAGCTTAGCTACTAAGAAAAGTGCCTGTTGATGGTGTTCTTTAGAAAAATCTGGCACCAGTGTAATTGTCCCTAATAGAGAATCCATCAAAAGAGGTGACAAAGGCACATTAGGGCATGGCTAGATTGCTCTTGTTAAAACTTGGCTTTGCTATGAATTATCTATGGGAATTTGGGTAAATTAGTCAATGCTCTGTGCCTCAATTTCCAAATCCTCAAAATCAAGATGATGATGATATTACTCAGATTATACATGATTTATGATCTTTAAAAAAGGCAAGAAGTTAACACATTTAAAAATATTTATAGTAGTGCCTGAAATGTTGTATGCTTTCAAAAAATGTTACCTGTTATAATTGTTCATATGTTATGTTTTGAAGCTGAAAAATCCCCCAGAGCTCATGTGTTGAAAGTCTTGTCCTTCAGAGACTAGTATTCACAAGTGAAGCCCTGGAAAAGGGATTGGATCCTAAAGTCTCTAAGCTTATCAATGGATTGATTCATTAATGGATCCAAAGCTCAATAGAATATTGGGAAGTGAAAAAACCATAGATGGTTGGCATAGCTTAAGAAAGTAGGTCATTGGGGTGTGCACTTGAAGGTCATATTTTGTTGTAGGCCCCCTTCGCCTTTTGTTTCTTGCTTCTCAGCCCCCATCAAGTGAGCAGATTTTCTGTGCCATCTGCTGCTAGCCATTATTTCCTAACTTACTGCAGGCCTATAAACAACAATGCCTAGTGACCTCTAATACTCTGAGCCAAAATAAATCTTTCTTTCTTTACTTTTTATTTTTTCCCCATTAAATTTATTGGTACATTTTAGGTATAAAATACAGTTACATTCATCATTGGGATCTTGTACCATTACATGAGTCTCCTGGTTCTTATTTTTTTTCCCCTTCCCTTGCCCTCCCTTCCCTATTTGCAAAGACCTTGTTTCCATTTTTTTTCTTCTTCTCATATTTTTTCCTTTCCCTTTTTTCCCTTCTCCTACCCCTCCCAATTCCCCTGCTCTTTTAGACCTTAACATCCTGTTACACAATATCAGTTATACATTTTTTAAATTACAATATTGAGATCTAGGAGACATTACCACAGATTTTAAAAGGATATAGAAAGCATATTACAAAAATCTTTTTTGAAATAAATTTGACAACTTCTAAGAAGTAACTTGGAAGACAAATTAATGAAACTAACTCTGGAGGATATATAAAATTTGAATAGCACTTATTAAAGAAAGTATATTCCTAGCTTGAAAACCTACCTATATAACAACAGCAGGCTCATAAACATTTTAACTGATAAATTATATCAAACAATTAAAGCAGAAAAAAGAAGAAACACTTCTCCCCTCATTTTAGGAACTCAACATTGTGCTATTCCTAAAACTGGATAAAGATAATAGAAGAAAAAAGTATGAACATAGATAGAAATTTGTTTAACAAAACGAACTATTAGAAGTCAGATCTGGCAGGATGTAGAAAGTGGTTTGGTTATAGGGATGGCAGTGTTGGTTCAGCATTGGAAGATCCACCCCCAAAAGTCATCATTTTAGCAGAAGAAAGGAAAAAGCCATATGATCCTGTCACTAGTTGGAGAAAAAGTATTGGACTAAATTCTACAGCTGTTCATGGTAAAAGCTATCAGGAGACTAGAAGTAGAACAGAAACTTCTCAACGGATTAAAGACATGTACTCCATACTTCCAGAGAGAATACCTTATAAAAATGGAGAAGATACAATGCTTTCTCCTTAAGGTGGGGAACAAGGACAGATATGCTTAGTCTTTATCTGTCTATTACACTTTGAAACATAGTTCCCACCAAAATAGTCTGGCAATAAACTGACACAACTAGGATAGGATTGGCATGGCAGAAGCAAAATCTTTACATGTAGGTGAAATGATCATCTACAGAGAAAATACTAAGAAATCTCTAGGAGCCCCTAGAACTTGTATTTGAATTTAGCAGGATTAGACAACACGAGGTATATATAAAAATTCAGGTCTGTGTATACTTGCTATCAATTAAGAATTGGATACTGAAATTTAAAAGTTATGTAGGAGTACAAAGGACCTAGAAAAATTAAAAACAAAAACAAAACAAAAACAAAAACAGTGTTGGAAGACGTTTAGTACCTAATTTTAAGACTTCTTCTAAAGCTACAGTAATCAAGGCAGTGTTGGTGTAAGGAAAGACATATAGATCATTGGAATAAAACGGAGAATCTAGAAATAGAACCACACATACATGGTCCACTGAGTTTTGAAAGATTATTTAACATTAGCATTTTACAGAATATAAACTCAATTCAAGAGCTGAGGAAGAGATAGTGCTTTCAGCAAACGACCTAGAACACCCGGTATCCGTATATAAAAAATTAACCTCAACCCTTTTTATCCATACATGAAAATAACTTGAAGGGATCTATGAACCTAAATATGAAAGCCTAACAGTATAAAACTTTAAGAAGAAATTATAAGGGAAAATATTTATGAATTCAGGGTAGGCAAGAACTACCTAGGATACAAAAAAATGATGTTTAAGAAAAAAATTGATAAATGAGATTCCATCAAAATTTAGAACTTTAAATGACATCATTAAAATGAAAAGTAGTCCTTAAAGAGACCATATTTACAATGCATTTAACCTATGACCAGAATATATAAAGAATTCTTAGAGCTCCTTAATAGACAACCCAATTAAAATGTAGACATTAGAAGATGATAAATAGCTAGGATAGCACAAGCAAAGGTGTGCAACTCTAGAATCAGAAAAATACTAATCAGTACGATAATAAGATTGAATTATACACTCATTAGGGAGATGAAGTTCAAAGTTTTAAAAACCTTGTCATGACTTTTTCTTTTTGATGGATTCTCCCCCTTTGCATTTAATTTGTCACAGCCAATGGATCCATTCTGCTGGGTTTTCTGGGGTTGTCATCCTCATTGTCTTTTCCTAGGGTATTGTCTAAAAATTTTGGAGTGCTGGTTTGATATTCATGAAGTTCCTGAGGTGCTCTTTATCATGAAAGTATCTTATTTCTCCATCAATTTTGAAAGATAGTTTTGCAGGGTGCATCAATCTGGGTTGGAAGCTGTTTTCCTTTAGGGCTTGAAATACATCACTCCAAGCTCTTCTTGCCTTGAGGGTTTGCATTGAGAAGTCTGTTGTGATTCTGATGGGCTTTCATTTGTATGTGATTTGTTTCTTTTCTCTCCCTGCTTGTAAAATTTTGTTCTTCTGTTGGGTTTCTGGAATCCTAACTATTATATGCCTATGGGTAGGTTTTTTTTTATTAAGACTAGCTGGAGTCCTATATGCCTCATTTATCTGTATGTCAAGTTCTTTTCCCCTCCTCGGGAAGTTTTCTGCCATCACTTCTGTGAACAGTTTTTTTATGTCATCTGGACTCTGTCCTCTTTCTTCATTGACTCCAATCAGTCTTATGTTATTCTTCTTTGCATCATCTAGCAGCTGCTGGATTGATTTCTTGTGTTCCTTTACAATTTAAAAGCAATTTTTCTTTTCTGCCTCATTAATTGCAATCTTATCTTCTATATGTGAAATTCTATCCTCACATTGGTTAATTCTGCTGCACAGACTTTCGATGGACTTTTGTATCTCTTGAAAATCTATTTGTATCTGTTTTATGGATTCCATTTGTTTCCTATGTTGGGATTCCATCATGTTCCTCAGATCCTCTATTTTTTTATCTGTGTCCTCTCTAGATTTATTAATCATGTGTTGCACCATGAGCAAAATCTTTGCTGTTATCTGAGTAATTATTTCTGATTTCATTTTTCCCAGATCCTCTTTTGTTACCAGTTTGTAGAGTCCAGGTGGTTGAGTATCAGATTGTTCCATCTCGTTTCCCTTTGGGGTTGCTGTAGGTGATCTGGAAGTCTGTTTCTGAGGCTTGTTTATATGTCTTCTCATTTCCACGGTGGCGGGGGCGGGGTGTGCTTCTGGCGCCTGTGTGGCTCACTTTCTCTGCCCTAGGAGCTTGGGATGGCAGCAGGGGAGCTTCCTTCCAGTTTCTGGGACCAGCTGAGCTTGTCTGCCCTAGGAGCCTGGGATGGAGGTGGGGAGCTTCCTTCTGGGTGCTGGGCCTTTCTTCCTTTAAATTGATAGCTCTCAGGAATTCCATCACAGCAATGGAAAGCTAACATACTAAACCATTAAAGCTCATATATTCATATGATTATCTATAAGAATTTGGAACCATTTACACTAGGTCTACTGATGTTATCTTTGCTCAAAACCTGTTTGGAGGCTGGATTTCAAGGCTTACAGAAAAAAAATATTAGCGCACATTGAATATTAGAAATATACTATTAGTATGTGCAAGATATTATTCTTGGATGAGAAATAAGTAATATACAATTCCTGACTTCCAAAAGCTTATAGTCCAGAAGAGATATAATTCAGAAATAAAATCAAAGCCCTAGCAACCTCTAGGTATTTTATTATAGATTTGTGACTTTCAGCCATAATTATCTTTAGGCTTCTGTTTCTCTAGAGTCACTCCTAGTACCAAAATCTGTCATAGTTACTTTCTTGTCACTGAGACAGAACATATAATACCCATGAACTAAAAGAGGAACAGCTTACTTTGGTTTACAGTTTGTAGAGGTTACAGTCCATAGTCCACTGGCTTCACAGCAAGAAGGCATGTCAGAGGGGGATGGCAGAAGAGAATTGCCTGTGAGTTCAAAGAGGGAAGCAGAGAGAGAGATTAAAAGAGGAGGGAAGGAGATATATCCTTACAGGTCACACCCCCAGCCTGGCCAGGCTTCCTTTCTCAGTATTACATTAATTGTAAACTCATCAGCTGACCAATCCACTGATGAGTATCATGCCCTGATATTCCAATTACCTTACAAAAGCCTCATGAGGCTTTGGGGGAACATCTAGATATAAATCCTAACAGTAAGCTTTTTTGATTTTCAGGGGATTGAAAGTTATATAGAGCAAGGATTACCAAAAAAGAAAAAGTTTGGAAATGAACTCATGCAAATTTTCAATAAATGGCTATTGAAAGAAGGTAAACCATAATAAATGTGGTAGTGCTGGTAAAATCTGTTAAAATATCATAAAAATCAATAACATGTTTATGAGACTTTAAATGCTAAATAAAAGTCCATGGAATACGGAAATGTGAAATAACTTGTATACATAGAATTGTAAAATGTTGATATTGGGGCTGTGAAAAATATCTCATTCTTTTTTCTAAGCTATCCCAAGAAGTAGATTACTTTCTGAAGAATGATAATATTGATATAAAACTACAGCAGTCTTTCAAAGAAAAGAATGATAAACTTGTATCAAGGATGAAAAAGTTGAGGAGAAGGCGGATTCCAAACAATACAGGTGCAAATTTTGTAGATGATCTGAATATAGCGGTGAAGTGGGAGAGAGAGGACCTACTATGCTATTATGTTTCAGTCTAGAGTGAATCATTGAGTGACGAGTATGAAACTATTAATTTTGTATTTTAAAGGCAGGTCAAATTTTAGAAAATTCCAACACTAGTTTTACAGCCATTATAGTGTGAATAAAATGAATCATCAAGTCCCATGATAAATTGTATTGCATTTTTGCCAGGAAATTGACTTTATTCTTTGTTATATCCAATGGGTTGTGTAAACATTTTCATGATAAGAAGTTCCAAATATTGTAACTAAAGGAACCAATGGAAAATTTGTATAAAATCTATATGGATTGATTTTTAAATACTTTGGTGAATAGATATATTATTAATTAATTTTATATTTCCTTGTGGTTACATTACCATATATTTGTTTTTACTCCATGGTGTTAGAAATGAATGAGATACAGAATCTCTCAATGACAAAGCACTCTGTGTAATACAGAGTTGTAACATTCTGGTAACAAAGGGGCAACATTTGCCACTAGTGTTGGGCTATCCCTTTAGTTGTTTGGTCATTTTTGTCCAAGAAACATAAGAGTGGAAGCTAAGCTATTTTTCTCTAAAACCTATATTGTAGAAAATTATATTTGTGAGCCACTAGAAAAGCAAGCATTTTCTAGCATAACCGTTTTAAGCAGGCAAAGTCCCTTTCATTTTGCTTATTTCTTATGAACTTTAATCTAACTAAAACAATGTTTCTAGAATATTTTGTCTGTAAAGCTTTACAAAAGTTGAGTAAGTGCAATACATTGAATCTAATGTTACAAAAGTTTTGTGGAAGGATCAAGATGTTTCTAAACTTCAAGAAATTTACAGACTAACATTTTTAACACTTTATACTCACTGCATGTTTACTATACATATAAGATTTACTCATTAGAAATCTTCATTAAAGATTTAGATTACTGACATTTTTATTCTATATATACATATTAACTTTTATTTATTCTTCATTTATAAAGAATCACCTTATAAAAAATAAATACTAAGCAGACCTAGTTACCACGGATATTTTGTAAGCCTCTTGTATATGCAGAGTTTACATGTAGCCTTAGAAAAGTATATAATCAGCCCCACTGTGGCATGATTATATTTAATTCAATTATTATAAGCACACAGATACATTTAGTATGAGCAAATCTGTTGATATACTTTTTATTAAAAATACAATTTCTGACAGTCCAAGGGAATAGACGAATTGCTCTCAGTTGCTGTTACCCTAAATCATACAGCACATTCTGAAGCGGACTGTGAATGAATCAGTCTGTTTCATATCCTTTTTATTCAAATTGTGGTGATTTTTTTTTACTATATTTTATGGAGCAGCTGCAGGGCCTGAGATTCTTTTTGTCTTGAAAAAAAAATAAAGGGCTCATTTAGCTCTTAGTGGAGTTATGAGCTGCAATGTGTTTGTTAGTCTAATGCATCCATTCTTTGTGTAGTTACTAACTCCAGACACATTGTGACTCCCTTCCCTGCTAAACTATGTGAGGAGACAGTAGGTCATTGCTACAGTCTGCTATCCAACAAAAGAAGGAGAGGTGTGAAGAAAATGTTTGTGTACATTTGAGATGCTATGGCTATGGTTGAGTAATTAGCATAAGACTGAACTTGGCCTATAATGACAGGAAGGATAAGAAATTTTACTGACAGCTACATTGGAACTATGTTAATCTGACAAAGATTGTGTAGAAAGGATGCTGTATTTAGTTACTGGTGCCATGCTATGAACTGTTTTCTTTACTGCCAGGCGATATTCAAAATTCTCGGAGAAAGAAGTCAGTGTCCTGATTTGTGTGGTGTGAAACCATGGTCAGGTTGTAACCATGACTACCCTGACAGGAAGAGGTGTGGCAGACAATGGAACCCACTAATTATAACTACATTATCCTACCATCACTCTTGTTTGAGAAATTCTTCACGGGATTATTGCATTTAATTTATATCTGATGGAATGACTTCAAAACTCTATAACTTTCCTCTAAATTTCATCAGGAGAAATATAAACCAATTTCAGAAATGTTCCTAATCTCTAGCTACACGACAATCTTCAGAACTTCTGCTTACCCTGGTGTCTTTTGAAGCAATACAAATTTATATCATCCACTCATCATGTGTAATTGTATCCATGTTACAAAGTTCTAGTACCTTCTTAATGATGTGATTTACTAAATTTTGAGTCAAAAATGACTGTTACTCTCAGAGGCAGTAAAAGACATGCATGATGTGCTTTTAGAAACAATACTCAGAGTTAGAAGTGGTAATTTCCTTAACATCCTGGAGCAATTTCTTCTATTTTAGAATCAGAATTCACAATCACATTTATTACCTACTTTTAGAATAATTAGAATGAACAGATCAATTTTTATTTGTTCATATATCTTTCAAATGTATATAATTACATATTTTTAATACTAAAAACAGAACAATAGATTTAATATTCTTAAACGATAGGAAGAAAATTCACACTATTAGTTAACATCGCAACTTAGATTTAGCTTTCAATATCTCTAAAAGTAAGACCAATATTATGTCTAAATTGTGAATTAGCCATTAGACAAACCACATTTGAAATGTTCTTAAAATATAAAATAGTGTGTTTGGAGCTTTAGCAACAGACACTGGTCTAGGGAAGTAAACAGACAGTGGTCTGTATTAGAACATTATTAAGGATACAAAAATAATTATAACAATGAAATAAGATACCTTATAGAGACAAACTCAACAGCAAGTCAAACAAAACACATATATTATATAAAACTGTATCTAAAGAATTAAAATAATCAAAATATCATCACCAAAATTATGAACAATATTATATTTTTTCATCATTTAGGTTAATGTTCATATGAATGCTATAGATGTAACTCAAAATTTATGTTTACTACATATATAGCATTTGAATTTTCCTTTATCTTTTCTAATAGTTTGATATTAGTTAAAAATTATATTTTATAGATTTAGGAGGATGGCTCTACTGACTATATTTGATTTCGGACAGCAAAATAAATAAATGCCTGAAGGTAAACGTAGAAAGAAGGGGAGAGGTGATCTTCAGAAGCAGCTACTATAAATTGGATTGTGATACCCCAAATTCTATTTATATAAAACCTAATTGTTGATATGACTGTATGTGGAAACTGGATGTTAAGGAGGTAATTAAGGTTAAATGAGCTAAAAAATTTGGGATACAAATCTGACAGGATTAGTGGCTTTATGTAAAAAACATGATCCCTCAAACCCAAGAGCATGCTCCAAGCAAAGACCAGTGAACATATGGTGACAAGGAATCTATCTTAAGCCCCAAGGAAAGCTCTCACCAGAATCAGACTGTGCTGACATCCTGATTTCAGACTTTCAGCCTCTAGAACTCTAAGGAAAAATAAATACTTTTTTTAAAGCCAACCAATCTGTAGTATTTTATTATGTCAGCCTGAGATGACTAATATGAAATATAATATATAAATTATTTATTCTCAAATAGATTTTTATGTCATAAATCTATGAAGTCTTATGCACTGAATACTTAGTTGATGTCTTAGTTACTTTCTCTTTGCTGAAACAAAATACCTGATACAAGCTAAAGGAGGAAAATTTTGTTCTAGCTTAGAGTTAGTGGTGGTTTCTACCCATAGTCAGCTGGTTCCAAGGCAGGGCAGCATGGCACAGGGAGAATGGCTGGGGAGAAATAGCTCATTGCCAGGAAGGCAGAAGGAAAAAGAGAGAGAAAGGGAGGAGAAAAGAAACACAGTAGACCTTTCTAGATCCCACGCCCAGGGACCTACCTTCTCCAAACAGGCCTCACGTCCCAACATCACATTTAGCTATAAACTCATCAATAGACAAATCCATTGAAAGCATCACCCCTCCCTGATCCAATCACCTCCCCAAAGCCCTGCTTATGAGTCCAGAAAGCTTTAGTGGGATATCTAGAAATAAATTATAAGAGTTGATAATGCTATTTTTATTATTGGGCATAAAAGAAAAATGTACAGCATGGCAGATTACTGTATCAGCTTATAAAAAAATTTTTGCTTAAGAATTTCAACCCTGCAGTCTTGAGATATAAGAAGGGAGGTTTTGCTCACCATCTTTTCTATCTTGTTTAACCTTAGGATTACATTTCTGAAAAATATGAAATGAACACATATTATACACTAACCATTCTCAGTTATGTGACACTTTTTATTAACAGGACATTTTTGAGTATATGTTTTTGAAGATCACTGTTTATTATTTATTTCTCTTATTCTGACTAAAATACACATAAAATTATAAAAATAAAAAGAAATAAGAAGCAGTTTATGAAAGGGATAAAGTTGAATAACATTGCTATTATTTTTTATAATGAAAACCTTGTATTTGTTTTTGATGATATTTTTCAGTAATGCCCTCTATCAGTTGTGGGTGATACATGTGCTTCCTTTTAGCAATAAGGAACCCATTCCCAGAGCTGCCTGGAAAACTTGCTGATGACCACATACAAATTCCTTACTGGACAATGCCCTTGTTCAAATGGAATTGCCTCACCTGAAGTCTTACCTACCAGGCAACTGTCCATATAAAAGGACTAATGCAGAGTACAAAGGCTTCTTTACTTTAGTTGAGGTTATCTCTCAAGGGATGTGTCAGCTCCAGATCTCCCCTGGGAGGAGTTGATGACTCTGATTGCATTATTGCTGAAATTTGTCATATTCTTAATTCTACTGCCTTACTTCTTTACATGTCTAGTTTCGTTGTTTTTTTTTTTTTTTTTTTTGGTACCGGGGATTGAACTTGAGACCTTGTGCTTGTGAGGCAGGCGCTGGAACCACTGAGCTAAATCCCCGGCCCAACATGTCTAGTTTAAAGAGAATACTTCCCATTAAACTATCTGTGTGTAAATCCTTATTTCAAAGAAGTGTGAACTTTTTAATGGAAAAAATTCTTCAAAAAATTACTTGAGTGGGCTGGGGATTTAGCTCAGTGGTTTTGCCACCTGCTGCGCAAGCACAAGGACCTGAGTTCGATCCCTGGTACCAAAAAAAACAAAAGCAAAAACAAAAAATTACTTGGGGAGATGTGACTCATATCAAGAATTTATGAAAAAGGTTCCCCTGGGTTGGTTGATGTTTGCAATTATTTAAGGACACTCAATACCATATTTAAAAACTTGTGGGCAACCTGCAACACACTACCTTGATTCTCTTACAAGAAATGGACAATTTTCCACATTGTTGAGAGAGTTGCCACAAGATGGCTTTTCGCTTTCAATACACTTTGGTAATAGTCTCAGATGAAGAAAATTGCCTCACCAAGGCCACTCCTTTTTCTGTGGGCACCCCACATACAATGACAGATTAAGATGTAGTTTAAAGGACTAGTCCCATACATGTCAAGTCAAAGATTATATATACAAAGGAGAGACTATGCATAATACATAAGAGGATTAAGTTTTGTTTGGAAATCTGTGCGTTTTGATTACTATAAAATTTGTTTGTCTCACCGAATTTGATCAAGCCAATGTGCTCTGCTTCTTGATACAATGCCAGGAAAGGAAATTCCAGGAAAACAAGTCTAGGAAAATGTGAATAATTTCATCTCTTTGACTTCTATGAGCTAATTTAGGACAGGAACCATCATAGTGCTGATACTCTCACCACCTTTTACCTGTACCCAGGAGAATGGAAGAACAAGAAGGAAAGATGGTAAGTAAACATTCTCCCTGATCAGACACAGATTCTGGCTTGAATTCTAGTATGGAAACTGCTTTAGGATTTTGTTCAGGCAAAGCCCTGATTAGTTCTTTTAGGATTCTGGACTTTTACAATTTTATGATATTATATTTTAAAAATACATGTTAAAAGTGTGAAGTGAAGTTAATCTGACACATAATATATATTACATTGTTTCTCTTATATGAGAAACACAAAATATAAATAAAGAGCAAAGTAAAATACAGATTATAGGAAGTAAGGAAATAGATCTTTTTCAAAGGTGAAAGGGACCAACAGATGGAGAAAGGGAAGAGCAAGGGAAAGGAAAGTAGCTGAAAAAAAGCAATTAAGATGTGTTATGTACCTATACCAACTCCACACAGAAATGTAAACATCATGTACTCCAAACACGTACAAAAAAAGAAAGAGATCAAGACATAGTTAGAGGAGAGAAGGAAAGAAGGAAAGGGGATGAAAAAGGAATAAAGATGTGTTATGTACATGTACCAACTCCTCACAAAGAATGCAAACATTATGTACTACAAACATGTACTGATAAATAAAGAATGAAAAAACAATATTAAGAAATTACATTGTTTTATTATCCCTACATGAAATCCTATGATAATGCATCATTAAATGAATTATTAAATTTCCTATATTTCTTTAGATTATGTAAAATATTAAATCATATATTAAAGTCATTTTTCCACCTATCTTATTTTTTCAATTAGAATATAAAATCCCTGAGAGCAGAAACTAGGAAAATATGCATAACTTTGTCTTTCAAAATGCATGTATACAATAAGTGTGTATTCAAGGATTACGTATGAAGCATAACCAGGAAGAGAATAAAGAATAAGAGCTTGCTATTATAGCTTGTAAGAAACAAAGCTTTTAACTTTTTGACAATTCCTGACATTTATAGGCCAACTCCTGAGGGCCATGTTGGTTGCAATGTCAAGCTGGATATGCTATTAATATACTTCACTGAATAAGCCTAAATGTTATGGTTTTTATCATCAGTGTGAAGGGCCCATAACTAAAAAACTGCAAAGCCAGGTGAATTATTAAAGAAAGGCTTTTTGGGACAAAATCAGTAAAAATCTTGGTTAATGATAAATTCTGTGTTGGTAGACTATTCTTTGTAAAAATGAGAAACAAGGGGCTGGGATTTAGCTCAGTGGTTTCGCCGCCTGCTGTGCAAGCGCAAGGACCGAAGTTCGATCCCCGGTACCAAAAAAAAAAAAAAAAAAAGAGAAACAAAATCTATCCATTTAATACATACAGCACATTAAGAAAGTACTTCAAGGAAAGTTACATAGAATTGGTCATGAAGCATTTACAAATATTTTCCAAATCCACAGAAAAAGGCAGTGAATGATTTTATGGTTTCACTCTTAAAATAGACTAGCAATTTAACACTTTGAAGTTTATTATTTCAAATTTCATGACATACATGTACAGTTGCTTCTGGCATGATTGATGCAGGTAAGTATTAAAAAGATGTTCAAAAATGACTTAAAAAGAAACTAATCTCCATACAATTTGGTCATGAGAGTGATTCAGTATATTCTGTACACAACAGAAAGAGAATTAACACATTTGCCTCCCAAACCTATGCAAAAAAGTCTCTACCATTTCAGTCATAAAATATATGATATGTATATAGCAATTTAAAAACTAAATATGAAAGATTTAAAAATTTTAAAAAGTTATCTGTGTAAAAATTTTGATGTGGTTTCATAATTCGTGTGCTTTTTATCTGTGCATTTTTTACAAAGGTGAAATCATAGTAAATAATTACCACTTCTATTTTTTTATTTATCATATATTTATGGACTTATTCCCAGTCATTACTTTCTGAAAAAACCATTTAGTTTACAATCCTGTCATATGGATTACTAAGCTATTTCTCATAAGAAAAGGTCAGAGTGGTTTCATTATTATCACTATTATTATTATTATTTTGCAGTTGAGAATTGAACCCTGAGACTGTACACTGAACTCTCTAAGTCACTAAATTGCCCAGGATGTTCTTGAACTTGTGATCCTCCTGTCTCAGCCTCCTAGAGTGGTGGGATTACAGGCATGTGTTACCATGCTGGCCTGCTTGTTTCTATACTTATATTAAATAATATGGGGATAAACTTCTTACTGCATAATTTCCTTCATATCTGGAAAATTATAGATTCCTACATTCTTGAGTCAAAAAGATTAGATTTATTTTAAAAATTTAAAAAAGCATGCAAGCTTATGACTATATTTGTAATTGCCATTTGAAAAATCTCTGCGAGTTCTCTTAGATTTTGTTATTTAAGAGCTCCAGAATCAAGTATGTCTGAAAACTAGAATCCCACATTAATTCATTAGTAATAGTGCTTCATTTCTCACTTCCATTGTTTATTCTAAACACCAAGATCACTGTTTACTCATTCATTACTCACTCTTATTTGCCTTACAAACAAATATCTATAGAGTAGAAATAAAAATGCTATGCTATATCACCAGTAAACTTAAGCTCATTCACCTTCGTTTCTGAGGTGGTTTCCCTGTTCCAGTATCATGATAGTGGTGTCATGAAGCCTCATTCTACCTTCTAAGGGTCATTTCTTCAGATTACCCCTCACATCTGAGGTCACTATTGCCCAAAACATTGGACTGTGGCCTGGAGACTGAAGTTGTAAAGCTTCAAGTCTCATTTAAGTGTTGCACCACAACTTTATGACCTTGGATTGAAACCTAGATACAACCTAAACTTTGCTTTCTACCTGGAAACTTACTACTCTGGGAGTTTGAGGAGTTTTTTGTTTTTTGGGGTTTTTTTTGGCAGAGGAGCATTCTCAGTCTTCCTATAGACTCTTTCTAAGCTTTGACTTTCAAAGGAGTATTCAAGGCACTTTCTTCACTCTTGTAGTTTCAAGACTTTTAATGTACATCGAACTTTCCAACTAGTGCTGTATACCACAAAGAGAAATTTTGTTCCATTCTGAAAATAACCTTGCAAATGGTTATTGTCTATCAGTGTGCATGATGCACAAGAATTCCTCTAAAGGCTTTACTTGACCTCAGACAACAAACATTTTATCTCATTATTTTCTGGGTCACAAACGTGGGTAGTGACTAATTTAATGGTTCTTCTCCTTCATCGGACAACATTGCAATCTCTTGGTGGCCTTAGAGGGTTTTGGTCTTATCTGTAGTGGTCCAAGATGGTTCATTTACACATTGGATTATTTCGGCAGGGGCACTTGGAAGACTGGCATAAGCTGGGCCTATTCTTTCTCCATTGTGTCTCAGAGTTTCTCAATATTATCCTTAACACATTTCTTAAAGATTTTCCATGTTATTTTGACTTCTTGTTACAGTTCAATCTATGAAGCATTCATTTTGATATATATATGCCATACATTTTAAGCTTAGATATTTTCATGTGTCCAGATATTTTATAGACATTCCTATTTCCTTGTGATATCTAAAATTTTATATGAAAGTAATTAATGTGTATTGAATTTTTTCTATTTGTTATAAAGTTGAACAATTGCCCTAAAATCATTATTATAATGTGTTTTCCTTTCTTCTCTGGTGTGTGATGTCATCACTTAGTGAATTTCTGCCTATACCAGAATCTGACTCATTGGCACATTTTAACGGGATCTGTTTTACATTTGGGAAGTTTTGGAATTTACTCAAAACTTTTGAAAATTTATCTGTTATACATTGTTTTTTTCATAAATGGATCCTCAGTTTTTTTAATTAAGTTCATTTATTGGAACATTTTAGATATACAATATAGTTACATTCATCATTGGGATCTTGTAACTTTACATGATGCATTTTAGTTCTTATTTTTTCCCCATTCCCCAGCCCTCTGGATCCTCAGTTTTAATGGCAATTCTTCACTAAACCTCCTGACATAGACATTACTATGACTGGGTTTCAATGTTGTGAATTTCATTTTGTGTCTGTATAGATGCTTCCTTATGTTTATGTCAAACTAAGCAGAGAATCCATTTGGATCTACTGGAATCCTTCATTTGAATTTGGGGAATTAAGAAAATGTTATTTACTTGAATGAAATGTGAATCTACTCTGAATGTATCTGAGCTTTATGTTCAAGTGTTCTTTTAAAATTCAGGTTCAACAAAAAAATTCTTTACCTGACTACTTTTATGTGGTCCGCCTAGTGTACTGTTATTCTCCCAGATCTACCTATTATACTATTATAATATATAATATAATTTTTTTCATTGAATTTCTCCAGGCAGGATCATAATGATCATCACAGGCAATAATTCATTAAACCTATATTCTGGAGAAAATGGTAATCTAAGTCTTTAATTGTCTATTAAATGTACTTGTTGGGTGACTGATATATGAAATAAAATGTTAAAAATAAAATCTATGCCACAAACCATTAAGCATAGAACCTTGAGCCTACCACATACAGTGGTTCTGTACCAAGCAGTTTAATGCCAGAGTTTGAATACAAATGTATATGACTCCCAGTGCTAATTTCATTTTACTCGATCATGTACAACTCACCCAGCAAATATACACTGTGTATACAAAATGATAAGTGACAATATTTACAATGCAAGGTAAATTGAGAGCATTATTTTGTACATTATATCATTTTATCAGAATTAGAAAAGATTGTGAAAGCCATGCCTATATAATGGTTGGTGTATTAGGATTTACAAAACTAAACTTTTTCTATCGATTTACCATATATGAAGGTTTTTAAATAAAGATAGAGATAAATAGAAGAAAACTGTAAATAAAATAAAGGCTATATTTCATCTCAATGATAAAATTGGTATTGTGTATTCTTTCCTGTTATATTCTTTCCATATAGTATCCATATGTACTAGGTCATAAACAAATATATTTGGATAAGATTATCTGCTTTGATCAGTAGTAGGTGTTAAAATATATGTGAAGACCTATAATCATCAAGGTAAAAGAATGTACAATTCAATAAATCACACTGAAATGCCTGCTTTGCAGTTTATAAAAAAAAGAATAACCTGTTGACTTCACACCTTACATCAAAACAAATTCAAGTACTTTGAATATTTACTTATTCATAATAATGAAGAAAATACAATGAATTTTTAATAAATCTGCATGAGATAGTAGGAAACAAATATTCTGAGTTCAGATATAATTAAAAATCATACCTAGTAAAGATAGATTCAACTACATTGCAATGGAAAATATGCATTTTAACAAGGAATAAATGTGAATAAATTTTAAATTTAAGTGAATAAAGTGAATACATTTTAAAAGTGAATGTTTTAAATTATTTACTCTAAATATGAGTAAATAATTACAAAATAATCTTATGAATTTGTAAACACCACCAAATCTCTACGTAGTAAAAATACCAGTGATGTCATTGTAACTAACAAATAACTTTTTTTTTTTTTTTGGTAGCAGGGATAGAACTGGGGACCTTGTGCTTGCAAGGCAGGCGGTGACACCACTGAGATAAATCCCTGGCCTACTAATTTATTTTTTAACAAATAAATATAAATTAAGTCACCGAAACATGCACTTTCCCATTTAATTTGAGGAAAATTAATAAATACATTATGTTGACAAAATAAAAAGTATTTTCTTACTTTGCTGGAAAATATGCAAATTGAATAATCAATTTAAAAAGTGGTATAGCAATATTTGCTGAATTTCTTAGGTAATTTCACTTATTGAATTGCCACATAAGGAAATTTCTTTGTGTTTACAACTAGGCCAGTGTTCAAATAAATTATGTTTATTTAGTATTATTTGCAATAGTAAAAATTTCCAATGACTTTAATATCTAACAATTAGGAGCATATATAAACTGTCAAATATTCATCAATACTATCTAGCCCTTAAAATGTTTGAAGACAAGTAATATCATTTATATTTTCATCTAATTTTTTTACTTTCATCTAATTTTCTTTATAATCTGAGGAAATCTACTTCAATTAGAAATAACCTTTGTCTACTTTGAGCTATGGGTTTTGTAAGAAAATAGATTTTATATTTTACTCAAAATTGACAGACATTTAAAGTGACATTTAATAAAGCAAGTTTTTTATTTCAATGTATTGATTTCCCACTAGTTTTTAAATGTCCATTGGTATAAATTATTTAATTTAACATACTCTAACATCTCCTGCACTTTACTGCACAATATAAGTATAGGAACTCAGTTTTTACTGCCCACTGTACTACCCAATGTATTCCCTGTCAATATTTCAAGTACTTAAGGGAGTGATCCCATTTCTACATGTACTCACGACTAACCCTACTTCTGTTGGGACTACTGCTTCTTTGCTGGAACTATTTTTACTTCTAGTTCTTGATAGATTGTGTGTCATTCTGTGGCATGTGCTTTTGGTTGATTAATTCTAGCCATCTCCATTGAATTCATGCTTTAGTATTACTTTAAAGCTGCTTCTCTTCCCTCCTCCCTTCCCCTTCCCTCCCTCCCCTCCTCTCTCCTCTCCTCTTGTCTTTTCCTTTCCCTTCCCCTCCCCTTCCCTCCTCTTCCTTTCCAGTTCCATCACTTCCTTCCTTTTCCTTCCCCTTCCCCTACCCTTTCCACTTCCTTTTCCTTCTTTCCTTTTCTTATTTTTTCTTTCCTGGCTTCCCTTTTAATCCATTCAATATTGATCCTTTTTCCATACTCTGTTGAAGAGCCTAGGTCTGGTCTTTTATGGGAGCCCCAAATATTCTGTATTAGCTCCTTTCTGTTCTCCAGGATGTACACATGCATTAGTAGGCTCTTGGTGCTTTGCCAAACAGTTCACCAAACAACTGTATCTTATCAAACAACTGTAACTTCAAGAACATGTACAGGAGCACTTTTATTAATGCCCCAGATACATCCTTGTGTGTCTCGTGTCCCTGCTTCTGTCTCTCACTGACTTTAATACCAAAGTACTCATGGTAGCAAAACAGAGCCAGAACCATGTCAGATAGAATGCAACAATAAAAAGAAGAACTTTTTTTGTCTCTTGTGTCAGATCTTCCTAGAGGGCCCAAATGAGTGCTGCTTATGATCTAAGATTTTACAAAAATATCCTTTCTATTTATTTCTCATCATCATTTTTGTCTCTAAGATTTAGATTCAAGTGATAGCCACCCACTATATTCATAATCATGAGTCTCTTCTGATGACTAAAATATTTTTACCATATTACAATTCTCTAGCTTTATGCTTTCCACATCTTCCTAAGAATACAGCTGTCCACTTCCTGTTCTTACCACTACCAAGAAACTTTCTTGAACAAAATCTAAATACTAACTCTCTTTCCTACTCTTCCAACATAATCCAGTTGCAGCAACTTCTCTTGTGATTATCATACAGTTTCTAAGCTTATTGTTTACTTTTTATATTTTTCAGGGATTTAAGATTTAGACAAATGGCTATGAGAAAATGCATTATAAATGCATGTATTCACATGTCCTTGTAGTACCTATCATTTTAGGATTCCAACAAATCCTCCACTTCCATCGAGAGAGGCATATTCAAAGTATTTGTTAACAAACCCACAATTTTAAAATTCAATCCAATCACTAGTCTTTTATAAATACAGATAATAAGTAATCTGACTCACCTCATTGTTGCTTGTATTTTAACAGAAATAGACGATGTTAATGGAAGTGTCTAAGTGGTATGTAAATAACATTTTCTTTTTTCCAACACAGTCATATTATTCCCTGAAATGTATCACCATATAATTTTAAACTTTGTGAACTTTGATCTTTCACAAAATATTCTATTGAACAAGAAATATATACTGAATACTTTATGAAAAACAGATTTCAATAATTATTACAGCATAATAAATAAAAGTTCAAATTTATAATAGTTCTTAGTATTTTTCCTTGAATAATTTTTTTGCTTCACTTAGATTTTTCATTAGGGTCCCTTTCATAAGAATAATAACAAACTTGATAATAATTAACACAAATAGCAGTTATTAAACATTATTCTGAAAAGTCTTATGAATCAAATTAGTACTGAGGTGCTGCTGAACTTCTGAACATAGATCTAAAATAAATCAAATATCAATTTCCCCTCCCCTTGGAAAGAGGTATATTGATTTTCCTTTCACAAAATGTGACTTAGCTATCTAAAACAAGACTTTCACATGAACTGTTTCATCCCTAACAACTGTAAAAGCAAGGTCATAGATTTCTACCTTATCTTCATATTTATTTATATGTGGAGTTTATATTTGTGTATATAGATGTCTATGATGAATAATATATTTACTTCATGCATATATGAAAAAGGTGTTATAGGTAGTTCAAAGCTACTCCCATAATGTTAGATGCACATATATAATATTTATCTATATAGGGAAAATATTTTTATAAATGCAGTATATATACACATATATATATAGAGAGAGACAGAGTGGGAGAGAATTCATGTGTCTATATAAACACATACTCTTCTAAATAAACATAAATAAATAATAAAGTTATATTTAATGTTTAAATATTCTTAAATTTTTGCCTGTTGATCTCTTCAGTAATTATTCCCTAGTTTCCTACCTGCATTCCTTAAAATGGTAAGTAAATTTCTGTTGCTATGGTTTAGAATTTAGAACAGAAGCCTGACAATTACATGATTCAAAGTAGATGACAGTTTGCCTTTTTGGAGGTAGTATTTATAGACTAAAATAATAATTATCTGTAAGATTGTCAAGGGGTTACAAAGTTATTATAATTATTAAACATTTTTATTCATCATGATAATTTGGAATGCGGCTCTGAATGGTTAGTCTCTACTGTTATAGCAGAAGTTTATACATTTGTAATATAAAAAGTGAGGTGGGAAAGACAAAGTCTAAATAACCCAGGCAGTGGACCTCAAAATAAAATACTTCCATACTGTTCAGGCCATGAGCCACGTTTGCCATAATTCTGTTTCTTGGACATTTTGATGAGAATAATTTTTATGATGGCAAAATTAAAATGGTATCACA